>NC_056741.1:371444511-371487011 GCF_019279795.1 Protopterus annectens | reverse complement strand
TGTAGGTATATTTCCCTGAGTAGCCAATGCCAATGTTTTGAGGACACTTAGACAGGTATTAAAATGCATCAAAAAAGGTTATTATTCATTGTGAAGTTAAAACTCATCTGTGTAATCTGTACTATATTCTCCCACAGACATTTTCAGCCTTAAAGGATAAAAATGCCATAAACTATTTCAGAAGTAGCCTATCAGAAGGAGAGTGCACTGGAGAGAGGAATAAGCATTATTTCCTTTCTTAAACAGTTGAGTAAGAATTAGCCCAGGGTTCATTTCTGAGTTTGCTCCAGTACTTGTTTTTATAGCTATATGTGGATTACAAATCCCTTCATTTTACCATATAAGTGAATGATTCAGTCCTTCTGTACATAGGAATTGGTGAGGCTGACATACAAAACAAATTATAGAATGGACTGACATACTTGGAAATCTGGTCAAAGGGGTTTGGTCTCCTATGAATGAATTAAGAGCCAATACCATGAAATACAGTTATAGAACAATTTATCCTCAGTTTGACAGTACATCACACCTAAAAAGTAGTCCAATAGAAAAAACACAGACCATAAATGTAAGTAGCTGCGTGGGGAGTCCATACTTTAGTTTAGTTTCCAGATAAATCATTCTGTGAGAAAAGACAAGGAGAGTCTAGGTCAAGAGTAAATACTCCAGTTATACTTTACAGCTGAGTGCCACATCACGTTTGTGAATTCCCTTCTTCTGCTTCCCAGACTATGAGATGTGCATGTTTTGCAGTTGCCTATCTGCTACACTAAACAAACAAAGAAAAAGAGCAATTTTATCTGAAAGTGTTCAAAGTTACCTAACTGGCTGGTACCTGACTTCAGCACTAGGATCCTAAAAGATAATGAACAGTTTGAGTTTTTAATTTGAGATGTCCGTATCTCACTCTGCTTTGTGCGACTAGGTTTTGTAGTAGTCAGCTAACGCATAAAATGGTGAACTCCCCCACCCCCACCAAAAAAACAAAGAAAAGACAGCAGACAGAGAGAGAGAGAGAGAGAGATAGAGAGAGAACCACATTAAACTCATGTCTTTCCATTCATCCACTGGAAGTTATGTAAGATGTGAAGTGGTATTTTGAGTCCTGGGTTTCATTTCAGTGTAGCAGTAATACACAATGATAGGAGCTGCACTGATAAGCAATTATAGTCAGAGGATGTTATTCGTGCTATGTGACTCCACAGGAATGATGATAAACATGCCTATTTAAGGCAAAAGTGCAAATACCCCAAAATACACTTCACATGAAGAGAAGTAGGGAGATCAATTATGTGCATAAGACACTGTGCACACTGGCATATTACTGTAATTTATAGAGATAAACACAAAAGGGCCTCATATGCATGCAAAATGCTCAAAGGTCCCTGAACTTACATAACTTTAACATTTGGGATTACTTGAGTTAGGTGGCAAGTTAGTTATAGAAATTACTAATATTTTAAAGCAAGAAAAAATACTGGAAACTATTTTTAAATTCATTTAAAACTGTTGAAAATGATGTACAATGTATTTATCTAAAGATATCACATAACCTGAGAGACCTCGGAGATTCATAACAAAAAAATTGTCAGGAGAGACTCGCAGCTGTTTCTCTATACTTATTCTCTTATAGTCTTTTCTTTAGATATCTATGTATAACCTTTCATGCCATGAAAGATCCAACTCTGTTTGGTCTTTTATTCCTTTGCAGAACTAATGGTACACCAAACAGTCAGTTAAAGCTACTAAGCCTTCATCAGCAGATAAATAAGACACTCTGGCATGACAGATTCATATTCCAATGTATCCCTGACCTCTAAAAAAAAAGTCCACTATATGTCAACCAGAGTAGCACTCTTGCCACCTTCAAGGTATACCTAGATAATTGGATGGGCAGCCTCAAATTCTATCCCTTTCTGTCTTGTCTTGCCCTCCTTGAGGCTAGAGGGAAATTTTGAATAAGGGTTTTCTGGCTAGACTTGAGCCAAAACTAAAGCATCTATGCTCAAAGCATGTGCATCCCATAGGCCAAATTCCCTGATGGACAGCTCCCTGACAGGGAGCATAACTTGATAGGTGGCACCAAGTTCTGTTAGGGAACACCCCATGTGGCGCACTGCTCCTCAAGAAAATGTGGTACACAAACCCAGGACTTCAGTTCCACAGGCAGCAAGGAATCTACTCTTCCACACAGGAGATGGTGGGGGGTGGGGGAGCAGACATCTGCTTAATGAATATTGATATATGCAGGATGGCAGCACAGACTCTCAGTTACTCCTTACTATATAATGTTAACAACATTCAGAGTATTCAAAGCGTAAAAATAATATATTTTGTTACCCTTCCTCCTATGTGCACACCCTTCTTGCTGGACATTCTGCTTAGCACTGATACAATGGTATGATGGCTGGATTTGGCTGTCCTGGCAGACGCTCAGGAGGAGTGATGTTCAGGGCCCATGCAGTGCAGGCAATCATACTCTTTCCTGGTACAGGCAGTCAGCTTTATTGACACAGAAGGGGGAACAATGGCCCCATCATGGTGTTTAGCTTGTGTGTTTTTGCGGTAGTGGTATCTTGATGCCAGATGTTCCAAAATGACTTCCTTCCTCACCATCATAGGAATTTTGTAGGACTTGCGATGGAGGCTCTACAGCACTTCACCATGGCAGTCTTCATGTACTTCTTATGCTTAGAGACACAGAGACAGTACTTTTTTATTATTTATTCTTTCTGCTCCACAACTTAGAGTTGAGGTGTGTCAGGTCATGGAAAGATACTTTGTGATTATAATTGTTCTTGCTATGGTTGATTTCTCCCAGTTTCACAGAATGTCAAGATCTTTGCCTCATAATTTTGATATGCTGCTTGAAAATATGAGGTTTTCTGGTAATTCATTGAGAATTTATGTCACCAAATAAAGAAAGACTTCAGTTTTTGGTGTCATATCCTTTGTGAAATACATTCAAATGTATACCAGTTATTCCACCAACATTCTATGTTTATAGGAGCAATTTTTAAAATCTGACTGATTTTTGGCTTCTGTTCCTCCAGTCATTTTGACTTAGTCCTTAATTATTATGCTATGAGGTTTGCAGTAGGAAAATGTTGGATGGGGCTAAACAATAACAGGAGGAAAATGGGAGGGGGAGTCAAGGGAACCAAACCACAGTGAGGAAAAAAAAAAAAAACATTACTTAAACCTAGCATTAGTCCTCAGCACTAATTGACTATTAAAAAAAATGCTGTGAATGAAGGGATGTGTTTTCAAGATCAAGAGGAACATGCCAGAATCAGCAGGCATCACTTAGACTATTTACATATATGGTGAGCATTGACCCACAACAGGATCCAAGGAGTTCATGCCTACTGGGGCACATACATGTGCACTTGTGCTACACTAAAAATGTCTGTGGTGGCTAAGGGGCATATATTAGATTTTTTTTTACTTGGCTAACACCTGAATTGCAGAAACTCCCCCCTGCCTTTGACCTCTTCCTCATTCAGTTCAGTTCACTGAATTGTCTGTCAGTGACTGTAACATGTTGGCCAAAACAACTCAGTTACAGAAAACTTTGCCGGTTATGGTTATCTTTTGCTATTTTGTAGAAGAAAAGTAAATATATCAACATTATAATCAACATGCTACTGAATTTGGCATTGCATTAACGTTTTCTTTAGCACAACTTCTAGTGTCAGGTTATTAATACAAATGCAGTCTTTTGTGTAAGCCATGTCAATGTTTCAGTCACTAAGTTTGTCCACAGAATAATGGATTGATTGTCAGAAAAGTGCCAATAAAGTGGCAGCTGATGTGTAGCTAAAGGAAATATATAGATTAAACCGCTCAGAATGAAAAATAGCGAAAAAATATAGAACCTTTTTGGAAAGGCAACAATTGGTAAAAATCTAGAAAAGTAAAAGTACGTAGAGCATGAATGATATATACAAACCAGATTCATGTCAACACTTTGAAGGTAATTTTAATGAACATAAAAAAATGAAAACTGATTTCTAGAAACCAACTTCAACAAAAAACTCAATAATTTTTTTGTGCAGTGGGACCTGCACCCCCCATGTATGGTACCCCATCCCCATCCCCCTGGACTTATATATACCAACTTCCAGGTTACACAACAGTGGAGAAAGAAACAAACTCCACTGAATGTAATTTTGACAAACAACACTTGCTCTTTTTGCATTTACAGAAATGACGTTCGATCACACAACATGCGCCCATATAAATAATGTCTGCCTTTTTTTTTTGATCCATTGCTGATCAGCTGCATGGTTTACGACAGTAAACCTATTAAAAACACCAAACGTCTCTGCAAGTCCTTGCTCTGGAAATTTCTCCACCAGTGAATTCCATTTTAAATAATGAAATAACTTGAAAGAAAGGTCAGTTCTCACTGGTAATTATACAGGTTAGGCCAACAAAGATGTCTGAGGGTGCATTATAAGACACAAAATTGATACAACCAGTTCAAGATTTGCTCACTACTTCATAACCGCAGTAGTATGGACATTCTAATTTTTAGGAAAACAAAGGTATTAAATATATTAAAGAGTTGTTTCAAATAAGCAAAGATGTTTCAGCAAATTGAGGCATAGCTCCATAGTTCTGAAATCTAGTTCTTTGCCATGTAACTGATCATTTTTTTTTTTGAAAACCTTGCTGACAGAAGTACTAGCAGCAAACTATATGATAGCATTCCTTTGTTGAAGACACAGATGTTTAGAAGAAAAGCAAAGTACACATCCTAACTTCAGGATTTTACCAGTATGACACCAGTGTTCCACTATTAGTTCAATGCAAACAGCTGAAAATAAATAAGCAGTCATTCTTCCAGCGAAATGTACATTTTTAACTATAGGCCATTTTTTACATAATTCTATCCCCAAATATTTTTTATTAATTAGTTTCATATCTTGATGCTATTGCCCTTATTACCATCTGTATCCCTGCAAAGCTTTCACTAATTCACTTGAACAAGTTATGCCTATTACGAAGTATTTGAACTTACTGTTAGAAGTTCCATCTGAGCCCTTTCCGTTTTGACTATAGCTTTGACTTTCAGATTGACATTGGATAATCAAGTTGAGCACCAAAAGTGTCAAAATAATTGTCTTCATTTTTGTTTTCTGACTGCACAGAAGAACGATGACTCTGTTAAAAACTGCTGTGCTGCCTTTCCCTTTTTGACTCTCTGTATTTATAGTAGTTACTTACATCTGAAAAAAAGGCCAGTGAACCTGCCTTTTGTTCAAAGATTTTTTATAATCTATGTAATTATGTTATTAGTTGCTCTTTCTTCAAAATATTATTTGCATTCATTTCTTTCATTGTTATCTTAAGCTGCAGTCATATGATGCAAATCCATTAGAAATAGTCTTACACTTTATACGTTGAACCTAAGATTATGTTCCATAACATATACATATTTTAACAGCAGCTTTAAGCAGACAAAATATTAACAACAAAACATTTAATAATCCTATTGTGTTTGATCACTGCATGCATTACTCAGCTCCACAAACAGCATTTTTCAGGTTTTACAAAAGATTATAATCGCAGTATAGTCATTAGGCAAGAATACAGCTATCAGGCTCGTCATGAAGCATTATTGAAAAATGCATAGTGTATTTTATCAGTATTTTGAAGAGTGTACATTTTTATCTATTTTACAGGTTAAAATTAAAGGTCTGTGGTTGAAAAAGTTTGCTGATGACTGCAAACTGGGAGCGGTCAAAGAATCTCCAAATGATGTCAACATCCTACAAGAGGGTCTTGCACAAATAAATAATTGGTGCCAAAATCATAGCCTTAAACTCAATGCAAAAAATGTGTTATAATCCCTTTCAGTAAGTGCAATGTTCCTGCTAACTACCACATCAATAACAACACCCTAAGTACACACTCAGTAGTGAGAGACTTGGGCACACAAGTTGACAGCAACCTTACCTTTGATCACCATGTCTCCACAGTGATAAGAAGGGCATTCTATATTGCTCATCTCATAAGTAAGGGCATTGCATGAAGAAAAAAATGTAGTTATAATCTCTCTCTACTCTTCTCTCATCAGGCCAATAATTGAGTGCAATGCCCCTTTTGGTATGTACCTTTCCAAGCACCTGTAGCAATTGGAGAGACCACAAAGGCTCCTCACAAGGAAAATTCAAGGTCTTCAGCATCTGCTCTATGTTGATCATCTGAAATCACTGTCACTTTATTCTGGTTCATACAGACTACTCAGAGGCAATCTATGCCTTGCATATAAGGCAGTTTTTGACCTTGCTTTATTGAAAATACTGCATATCCACAAGAAAATTGGTACACGGGTTACTTGCTCTAAAGACCTTAACCTGGTATGTGACATTAATAGAACGTGCTGGAGGGACAGATTTGTCTCCCAGAGATTATCATACCTTTAGGATGGGCTCCCACTTCATGTCAAACAGGGCACCTCATTTTCCCTCTTCAAACGCAATCTGGATGATTGGATGGGAAACCATAAACTCACTCCGGGGGTTCCACCTGTGTCCTTCTTGGACGGAACAATTGGTGTTGATCATGGAAATAAGAATAGAATTTGGCTAAGCTTGCAAGGACCCTAGGACCATTAGCCTAATAACTTCCTATGATCCTATGATCCTATGTAGATACTTTATTCATGAAAACACCTTTGTTGACCAACTTCTTTAAATAAGCAGATCTCCAGGAAAGCTTAATCCTAAGCAGGACTACTTACATGTGGGAACCATCCATTAGTTACATTAATGTTTGCATTTAAACAGATAAAACATTACTCATTTTCCTATTTTGTTAGGCAGGTCATAGATAACAAAATTTTTTCCTCATCCCTCACCAAATTGCCTTAGATTTGTCCAACTCCTTCTGGAAGAACATTACTGCTTTGGCCTGCGTAACTATGTTGGTGGTTTAGATAAACTGTTCTCAGGACTGGCTTTTGGTCACTGTTGGCCTAGGCAAAAGGTCTCCAAAGGGCACCCCAACACCATCCTGTGCCCCCATCCTGGTGTATCTACACCATCCAGATTACTGGAAAAGTGCCCCTGATAGAGCGGTGACCTAGGCGGCCACCTAGTTGGCCTGTGCTTAAGGCCGGCTATGGCTGTTCTAACCATACACTGCTATTTGTGAAACATAATGCCTCCAGATATCTCCTTAATATATTCATCTTAATCTTGTTATCAAGGGGGCATAGAAGATTGATTTTTGAATAGCACAATATGAAACAATCATTTTAACATTTTTTTCCTTTTTATGTCATATATTGAGTTCCATATGTTTGGTCAGGTGCTCATTTTGGCACAGCAACAATTTTTGTTGAAAGAATATATCAAAAGGTCAATTCAATGTGAGAAAATGATAAAAACAAACAATGCTTCCATCTGGTAATGCAGGCACATTTTAGTGTGAAAAGTTGTGGACTTTTGTTCTCACAGTGTAAAATAGAACTTCATTAGAACTAAAAACAACCCTAATTTCCTCTTATTTTATATGAAAACACCCTGGCATGTGACCCTGGAAGTTACATACTAAAACTGCTGGCATTTAAAATAAAACACCTGTTGGTAAAATGCTATGCAGTCAGTCGGCAGACCATTTTCCACCTATCTAACAACCAGACAGTGACCAAAAGTGAGAATAAACCTTGTATTTGTGTTTGGGAGATAACTACTTTAACAATTATGCCAACCCCAAACATTAAAACACCTTAAAAATAATTAAACATGCATAAATGCTAAAAAGTATTGTATATGCATTTAAGAGCACACAAATACATACACAGAAAGAATAATAAAACAAGTATTTTGATAAGACTGGGACACACAGCAAAGGCGTTTCAAAGAAAGCCTGCTCATAATTTTGCAGAGTATAGTACCAAAACAGTATTAATAGAAATATTTTCATTAAAACCAGGGGTGGGTGGTGTTCAACAAAATTTGTCCAGTATAACTCATAGTCTTTAACTTGGGTTTCTCACCATCTTCCTATTGTAAAATTTGATACTTTCTTCAGAACAAAAAAACATATCTTTTAAAATATATGAAAATCTGTGCATGCTTATTTAGTGCATTAGTTTGATCTTTCTTTTTCATTGCATACACATGCTTGTAAATTCTTGTTCTTAATGTAGGTTCATTTTTTTCTCTATAGAATGAAATGCAGTTTATGCAACTGACAAAGTAAATAACATCCCCTAACTACAATAGGGTATTTGACTAGTGTATTGTTTTTGGAATGAAAAATGAACTGACATTGTTCACAAGCCCCATATTTCCTCATGCATCCATTTCCTGATAAGGTGCTGTTAGAAGTACTATCCCTGATTCCAACAGGTTTTTAAAGTTTCTGGCCTTTTTTGTAAAAACAAATGGGTGGATGTTTCCCAATTCTCCCAAAACATCTGTAGAATCAAATACTGCCCCTGTTTCTTTTCAACTATATTTTTATCAGCATGTATTTTGTTATATGGAATAATCATGACCTTAGAAAAGTCCTTTTGACTACGTTTTGGACCTCACACTGAGGGTACCCTTGTGACAAGAAGACATCTCATCCTATCAGTGAAGTGACTAATACTGCAATAATGTCAACTTGCATGGATATGAAATAGTTAAGTTTTACATCAGTTTTTAAGAGCATAGGACTATAGGAACAATACTAGGTAAGCTATTATATGAAAATAAGATCATATATATATATATATATATATATATATATATATATATATATATATATACATATATATATATATTTAGCCACCCTGGATGTAAGGAAGTACCAAGGATAACCAGCAGAACTCGTACACAGGAGAAAACTGTTTATTGCAGACCAGGTTTTTGCCACTCCACAAATATCAGCATAGCTTACATCCCTTTTTTGGATGTTCTTATTGGTTTTGACCTAGTGTGGTTTACATCCAAGCTTATACCGCAACCTACATTTTTTTCAAATGACTACCTGTATTTCACCAGCAATCATCCACCATATTATTTCAAACAACATAGTTAAGGACAATGCATTCTTCATCTACAGGATGTCTTCCACAAAAAAATGTGGTGTATAAATGAATGAATTATCATCAAAAATTTGTTCCTCCCTAGGATTTATTTATTTTGTTTGGTTAACAATGTTATATAAATATGTACTAAAAAAAAATAAATACAAAATACCCACCTTTATTGGAAAAAAATTTGTAAGGACAAAAAATAAGGAAAAGGATGACAATCTTTCAAGGAGTATATGTGTGTTATAACCCCTCACACACACATTACACACATAATATATTATGGGGAACAATTAATATGATATTCTTGGTCAAGCTAGAACATGGTTTGGGGTCCTAAGCAGGTAGGTAAGAATAAGATTATAGAAAGAAAAAAAAGAATTTGATAAAAAAAAAAAAAAATAGTGGCAAAAACCAACAAATGTGGCACTTGCACACAAATAATTTACAACATGTGGAGTGTAGGTACAATTACACCAACAACACATGTTATACAACAATTACATTTAGATTACACCAATTTGGTTTAAATTGCAGATTACATATCCACCTGCATGGTGGGGCAAAGTGGAAAGGAATCTTACGTAATGATTACAAGGCACATCTGAAGCGTATTCAATAAAAAGTGTAGACAATAAAAACACTACCAACAGAGATATGGGTTTCAGTGGTTATATGTGAGATTTACACACATATATATTTTTTGTTTTTATTGTAATCTATATCTTTAAAAGTTTTGGTTTTTAATTACTTTTTATTTTTTAAACTTGTTTTGTGTGTAGTTTTTCTTATGAGATTACTAGTATTTGTAGTTGAAGCGCTAAACCTGGTCTGCAATAAACAGTTTTCTCCTGTTAATCTAGTGTCTGCTGGTTATGGAAGTACTACCCAAATAGTGAAGCTGCCAGTGCTCATCCCCGAATATGAAACTTTTATAGAAGATGCCCAGAAACCAGTCCAACGTGTATGAAATGTGAGGATGTCATCCTGGGTGAATGTGACCCCTAAAACAGCATGGACACAATGTCATACCAAGTGTCCAGTTAGTAAACTCACAGATAAGTTATGGGAACTTCCAAAATTAAAAAAAAAATGGAAGGCTTCTGCAAAATAATATACTTAGATGCATATGAAAGAAGGGATAAGAAAACAGAAAATTAAAACACAAAACAGAAAAAAACACATATAATTTTGCGAGGGAAAATGAGGAAGAGAGGAATGTGCATAAAACATCAAGGAAAAAGGAAGTAGAAGAGAAGGAAAGAACAGGTAGTTAACCTCTAAAAACTTAAATTTTCAGCATACAGAGACAAAGGCATTATAGCAGAACTCCCATACCAAGAGCCAAATGTCCATAATCAATAGTACCAACCCAAATAGAGTTCATAAACCATAATACAACTGGAGACTCACTATACTGATCCTATGTCAGCAGACAGTAGAATGACTTGCCTGAACCACTAAAACAAGACAGCAACTAGCCTTAAGCACAACCTAAAACAGCATCTAGACTTCTCCTGGCTCCTTTCTTGTTCACATCCTGACTGACTCTCTCTCTCAGATCTCTAGACTATCACCAACCCCTAACTTTCCAGGTCTCCTACATTATCCAATAAATTCAAATAAACCTTGTCTATATTTATAAGTATATATAGTACTTTTTATCTCTCCTTCGTAAATTAAATGTGTATATTGCTGTATATGTAAATGCAACATATGTATTATTGTATAACACTCATACAGAAATCAAATTGTAGTAACCTCTGTATTGATTATATTATCCACTGGATGATTCTAAAACCCCATTTCTACTGTTAAGAAAATTGATTTTTTTTTCTCTGTAAATTCTTTGTACATTTTGTTGCTGTAATGGAGCTCTACCCCCCCCCCCCCCCAGGTCTCCTCTGAAAATAGACCATCCTGTTAAACAAAAAGCAATAAATAAAATAAATCAGACAAGAGATCAGTGTATGGTCCATAAATACAGACATCATAAAACTGAGCTCCATAAGAACAACTGTCTACAAGTTGTCAACTAAAGCATCTCTATTTAGCAATTCTCCATGTCTCTGAATAACCACTTTATTATTCCTTGCACATTGGTTGCTGTCTTTCATCCCTCCCCCCGAGATTTATGCTGGCCAGCTTCTCTGACCTCACAAGTGTCTCTTTCAGCTATTATTACCTTTTGTTGACATGGTCAATGGGCATTCTCTAAACTTTATGGGCCACTTTTCTATCTGCAATGCCATAAAAACAATTTAGCTGTGAATTAGAAGGAGACTTGGACAGCATACTGCTTCATCAGCTTGATTCCTGAAAAAGTACCATTCACCTTATTCACCTAGGCTGTGGCTGTAAAGGCTCCTTTGAGATCAGAGCACTATGCAGGCAAACATAAATAAATAAATAAATAAATGACTGCTCCAGTCAAATAGTCATATTGACTCTGCTGAAGCAATTGTTACAAGAAAGCTGCTCTTCAATCATATGTCTCCCAGGACCCTTTCTTTATCTTTGAAAGGTACCTCACAATCACCATTCTTGGACAGACCTTAGTACTTTGTGGGAGTCGAAACAGTTGAGGTCTTTTGAAGGTAAGGTGGGAGAGTGCTATATCAGTGCTCAAAAGATTTTAATCTCTGTTCAAGAAAAGTTGGTATAACTGCCATCCCCCTTGCAAAGATATCAAGAACAAAAAAGTCAGGTTAAAAACTCATCAATAAAGACAAAAAAGAATTCCACTACAACCCCCCCCAAAAAACTCTAAAATCCAACCACAAAAAATTCTGGAATGCAATAAACCAAATACTATACCCCGCCAACCCTACCTCACCCAACACATGCCCTGACAAATCTCCTGATGAAACTGCCAGCACCTTTAGCATATACTTTATTGAATCAATATCCAGACTACTTAACCCGAACCCCAACCTTTCTAACACCAATGCTCCCAGTTGTCTTGAACCTTCTTCAACTGCTAACTCTTTAAACATTTTCTCCCTTGAATCTCTTCGCACTACCTACATCAAAACCCTGCCCTCTAGGTTAAAACCATGCTCTGTATCCGCTGACAACATCCTATCATATTCTCTTCAGATAGCAGCTAACTCTCTTGTCTGCCCATATCTATCATAATGAATTGCTCTGTCTCAGAATCCAAAGTCCCATCAATCTGGAAACAATTCTACACCCTACCTGTTCATAAAGGAGGTAACTCCTCTGAAATCTCCAATTTCAGACCTATTGTTATCCTCTTCCCTCTCTCTAACATTTTGGAGAAATGTATACACACAAGTTATGCATTATCTCTTACAGGAAAAACTACTCACTCCCACACAGCAAGGCTTCCGACCCAACCATAGCACCAACACTGCTTTTCTGTCCTTCCTCAACACTATTTCTCTACCCAGAGATGATCATAAACTTATAGCCTGCCTATTCCTTGATCTCTCAAAGGCTTTTGACACTGTTTCTCACTCTCTGCTACTGAACAAACTGTCAGACCTCAACTTCTCCCCAGATGCAGTAGCATGGTTCTCCAGCTATCTCACCAACAGAATGCAATCAGTGAGATGGCAATCTGCACTATTCTCCACTTCCAGTAAAAATGGGTGTCCCACAAGGATCCATTTTTGGACCACTACTTTTTAATATCTTCAATAACTTACTCTATTCCTCCTGCCCACAGTCTTCCATAGATCAATACGCTGATGACTCTACAGTCATAATTATTGCCAATTCCCCGTCTGAACTCTTATATGCTATGCAGTCTCAATGGAGACATGGCTCTCCAATAATCAGCTCATCCTCAACCCTAAAAAAACAAAACTGCTACTCTTTCTCTCCAAAACAGTTAACCACATTAAATCTTCCTTTTCCATAATGTCTCCTAACAATACCCCTATAGTAGCTGAATCCAGCACAAAACTCCTCTGTGTTACCATTGATGATCAGCTAAACTTTGACCTTCACATAAATGATTGTATCAGGAAAACCCATCAGAAGCTAGGACTTCTGTATAGAAATAAAACATTTCTCACCCTTGAAGCCAGGATTACCCTCACACATGCTTACCTACTGCCCTGCTTTAACTTATTTCTCTTAGATCTTCACTAATCTAAACTCATCTCTACTTACAAAACTCAAATCAAACATTTCACAAGATAGCTAGATTCGCAGCACAACAAACCCATAAATCCCACTACTGTCTCCCTAAAACACTTAATCTGGCTTGAACTATGTCACCTACTCCTCCTCTCACAGCTCCAAATCATACACTCACCCCAGGATTCATGAATGGCCAGTTTCCATGCAGAAACAGTGTAGGAACTCCTGCATGGAAAATAGCCATTGAGCGATCCAGGAAAGGGCCATTTTCATGTGCAGGAGTTGCCCTACACTGTTCCTGCATGGAAAGCTGTGCAGGATGCAAGTCACCCCATTTGCTGGTAAAAACCATGCAAATGAGATGATTTTGTGATCCAAGAAGCTGGCCGGACTCTGTGCAGAAACAGTGTCAGAGCAGAAATGTATTCAGTTAGTAACTGAATACATTTCTGCATCTGAGCAAATGGAGGCAGGGCAGCTCATGGAAAGCATGTATTACAGTCAAACACACATGCCAGTGGCCATATATTAGACCTTTGGCATTAATAATAGTTTATTGTTTTATGAAATAAAAATTTTTTTTGGCCAATAACAGCCGTTTAAGCTTAGGGCAGTGGCGTGCAAACAGGATCGTGCCGAAAATAAAAAAAAAAGAGAAAAGTCAATTTTAAGATAATTCTGCCTTTTGCCATTATAGTCAATGGCATGCAGAAAGTAAACAATACCAGGGATCACTGGTTGTCTAGGGGAAAGGGTCCGTCTAAGTGCAGTAACTAAGGACTTACACACTGGGGTATGCAAATTAGGGGAGTTATACTTAATCACAGATTTCCTCAAAGTGTCAGCTTGTACCTTGCTGTGTAGGTGCAGCAATACAACAGTGCAAGTAAAAGAGCAGAATGACTTCATAAGGGGGTGTGCCATGCTTGCTGTAAGCTTATTGGAGCTCTGTGGCCCATGTTTGCCCTTAGCTAAGTACAGCTAAGGAAGGGTGTGTGTTAGATGTGCCTGAGCAGTGTGTACATAGCCTAAATGGGTGTGCACACACCATGCACTGGGTTTTAAACAAAAAAAAAAAAGAAAAAAAAGAGGAAATGGCAGCACTGTTTACATTTGAGCACTGAGTATACACGGTGTGCCTTGGGGCTTAAATAGGGAGGAACTGGGAAGGGGAAACAGCAGAAGGAAGCCAATCAAGGAGAACTAGCATAGCTGGCAGGTGGACTGTATCAGAATCATCCAATTACACATGCAGCAGCCCAGCACACTAATATCTACTATGAAACACCCTACAGACTTGTTTTTCCCACAGACTCTACACCACCTGTGTACACAGATGGAGGATTTCTAACTGGCAAAACTAACTAAAAATGTTTGAGGCTGCTGCTTTACTCCATCAATATGTGCTAGAGACTGAAGGTGGTAAAGAGGAGAATGCTGACAACTGACCCACAGTGAGGAGGAGGAGAAGAGTGTACAGACCCAGGGTAACCTACCAGTGCCTACCTGAGCTGGAGGTAGTAGAGCGCTATAGGGTGGACAGTGACATTTTGCAGCAAATCGTTGAGCTGTGCCGGCCACTCCTTACACACAGAAATAATAGAGGGGAACCCAAACCAGTGGATATCAAGGGATGTCTAGGCTTAAGAATACTACCCACAGGTACCTTCCAAAGACCAACTGGGGATATCATGGGGATCTCACAGGCATCGGCATCCAGGGTATGCCACCAATTCCAGGATGCCATGACACAACATGCCAATGAGCACATATAGTTCCCCACCACCTGTGAGGTGCTGACCACACGTATGCTTCTCTTCCACCATATAGCAAAATACCCTGAGGTAGTTGGTGCTATAGACTGCATGCACATCCACATCAAAGTACCACCTGTTGAGCGGGGCAGGGTCTACATAAACCAGAAGGGCTTCACGTCAATCAACTGCCAGGTCATGTGTAGTGCCCAGTTCATTATCATGAATGTGTGTGCTGGCAGCCCTGGAAGTTATCACAACTCCCACATCTGGCATTGCTCACAGCTGCATCAGGTGTTTGCCAGGGGGGACATCTCATATGGCCATCTAGTGGGGGATGCTGGCTATGCACTGGAACCGTGGCTGATGACACCCATCAGAAATGCACACACACCCAAACAAGAATGCCATAATGAGGCACACACACAAACCAGGATCATTGTAGAGCATGTGTTTGGGATGTTTAAGTCACAGTTCCGCTGCCTTGACATATCTGCTGGAGCCTTGCAGTACTCTCCAGCCACATGTACACAAATGTTCATTATATGTGCCATGCTAGGCAATATGATCCTGTTGAAACAGCTGCAGCAGGAACACCACGAGGCAGGGCTACACAGCCCTCCACCATTGCCAAGGCCAGCACAGGCAAAGAGGGATTCGGAGGAGGAACATCCTGAGCCTGCCCCTGTAGGCAGAAGGAGGCATGCAAATTATGCCCAAGCCTTGGCAAAGAGGCAACACATAGCACACACACTGACACTGTAGGGACCCAGGGACTGATACCTCTCTCCAACTCGCACATACAGTAAAAGGGATGTCAAACATGATACTACCTGAGCTTTACCATGTGCAGAGAGTGTACTATGTGCATCCAACATAGTCATCCCTCCAGCACTGTCCTCAATACTGGCCCAGTAACAAGGTAAGTCACCCTTCCTATCAATTACTGAATGGAGTAGTATGTTCTCATACTTGTATGTGTGATATGGATGTAAGCATGCAAGGGAATTGGGTGGCTTAATGGGATAGCAGCAAACAGCTATATGGGACAGCAGAAAATTTATAACAACTGGTGTCAACATACTAGGCAGCACTACACAAGGTAACAGCCCCCACTGCAGTACATGTGATGGCCCAATGAACTGTGGGTGTCATTAGGTCACACACGTGGATGTCAATGAGGGTCACATATCCACCACCAGCCTCACCCAGCATGACAGGTAGAGGTAACCATGAAGAAAGGCTGGGATAATACCCTAAATGATGGTAATGGTGAACAGCCCCCCACCAGACTTACACAGACTTACTACAACAGGTCTAGCCATTGCATTCCAGTTCTGAACGGTAAGACATCTGAAACTGAAATATATGCTGTTAAGATCTAACATGTGTACTCTACTGATATGCCTCCTATCTGCATGATAAGTCACAATACAATATGAAATGGAAGCCAACAGAGTAACCAAAATACTAGTACAGTCATTTCAAATGTTTGCAGGTTTGCACCCCCACCCCCACTATCCCATGTAGAAATGCAGTAACAGATGGCCTGCAACCCTCTCAAATGGCCTACAGTCCTCTGGCAAAGGCCCATGTCTCACCTATAGTGCCAATGTATGGAATGTCAGGGGGTCCCAACTAACAACCTAACAGTAAACAGAAAACAAATGCAAGGCCATGTTGATAAATGCCAGTATCATGCAGGGGCGGCTCGTGGCATCGGACTGCCGGACTGCAGCCCCCTCTACTAAAAAGAATAAAGTGTCAAGAACTTTAAGAAATGTTTAAAAAAACAAAATTACGTAATACCTTATTTTTTTTAATAAACAAACTTCCGAGTCCGCGACTTGGAAGTATGCGCATGCGCAGCGCGCACTTTAACCGCCTCGGGCTCGGCGGTTTTAAACATCTTTTTTTTTTTTTTTTGATTGCAGCCTGTAGGAGTAATGAAGGCATCATTGTGATGCCCAGAAGTCTATGCGGTTCCAAACCGCATAGAATTAGAAGGGGCTCGGACTGCGACGTCCGCAGGCACGTCATGACGTGCTTGCTAAGTTGCTGGGCTAAATGCTGCTGATTGGTTGTCGCTCTCTTCCCGGGCTTTATGTGCTGGGAAAAGAGCGAGAATCAGTCAGTTCAGTTGTCAGCTTGGAGCTTCAGCTTTCCTTGCTTAATGCTTTGTGGATTATTTGTTTCATGATCTTTTTACTTTTTTTTCGGATTTAGTTTATGTTTTTATTTTGGTTTTGGGTGGATTTTGTCAGCTGTGCTAGAGAACGAAGGAAGAACAGAAGAACAAGAAGAAAGAAGAAGAAAGAAGAAGAAAGAAGAAGAAAAGTACAGAGTGAAGGTGCAGAATTAAGTAAGTAACAACTTAGGGTTACCACCTTTTCAAATGCCCAAAGTGGGACATTTTTGGTGCAAACATCAGATTTTGCAGGCTGTAATAGAAGAAGCAAACAGCTTAGTCAAGTTCAACTCATGAACATGATTAATATAGTGGGGATGGGATGGGGATCACTTGAGAGTTTGAAGTGTTTTGAGGATTTGTCTCTTTCTGCAGCACAAGCATCTGACAACAGGAGTACAGGAGAATCAGAATGTGTGTACGTGTCTGTGTTGTCTTGTGGTGTGTGTGTGTGTGTGTGTGTGTGTGTGTGTGTGTGTGTGTGTGTGTGTGTGTGTGTGTGTGTGTGCGCGTGTTGGTGTGTACGGGCGGGGGGGCAGAAGTCAGGACACTCTGAAGTGGAAAAGGGGAGAAAAGGTACACTTGTATGGTGTACCCAATCCACGCAGAAGGCTCTTTAACTCTGAATTGAAGTGGATAACCAAAGGTGGTGAGGCAGTAGTGCACGCCTTTGCTATCAACCATAAAAAGTAATAAACCAAAATATAAGCACACACACATAGACATCTTTTGTATTTTGCCAGTGGGATTTTAAATGCTGATCCCACTATACTCACTCAGGGGAATACTCACTGCTGTTAAAAAGACAGTAACACTAATTTAACATAATGATCAGGTATTATAAAATCTAAACAATGTAAAAAACTTCCCTGTGTGGAAGTTTTTCAATTACATTATGTCTAGTTATAGTTAATCACTACATATTAAAAATCAGAAAAAAAAATCAGAAAAATGGTAGTAGAAGTAGTGAACTTAGAAATGTCCTAAATAAAAAAAAAAATAAAATAAAATATTAATTTTACCCAGAATTATTAACTCTAGTAGGTATTCAGAAATAATACAAGCAGTATAGATACTAGTATGTTTCCAATCAAAAATCCTTTATTAAGCATACAGACAACAAGTAACACACAATATGAATATGGGCAGTCTTTTTGTGTGTGCATTTGTGTATTTGTATAGTAGCCTGCATGCATGTGTGTCATATGCAGTATGGTTTAATATTCCTTAGATGTTGCATGTGGGACAGCAGTGCTGAAGTTTAGAAATTTGCTGGTGTGCTATTAAAAAAATAAACTTTGTTCAGCAATACGTTTTTCTGTACATTGCAGTTTGCCATTTAGTATAATTTTATTGACTTGTGCTTATTTGAGTAAACATAATGTTTTCAGCATACTTCTCAACTTTTCCTCAGCAAAATGTGTGACGGAGAGTGTGTATCAAGTAGCAGGGCGAAACATACCCATGGCCAGTAAAAAGGACAGAACATCAGTTTTGTAGCATTTTAGTTGCTTATTATGTTTCTTACACCGTTTAGGTGTTTCAGAAAACAGAATAACTGTTTTATGCAACTATTACATAAAATATAGAACATAATTTTGTCCTAAAATCTCAGGACATTTGCCATTTTTTCAATGTTTTTGCAGGACACAACTGCCCAAAGAGGGACTGTCCCTCGCAAAGTGGGACAGGTGGTAACCCTATAACAACTACACTCCAGAACTGTACAAAGGCATAATTCTGTAGTTGTGGGCTGGTAGAAGCACTGATATTGAGGAATTAATGATACTCATATAGAAAACAATTGTAACAGCCTGTGAGCATTTTTATTGTAATATTTAATGTCATTAGGATATTCACTACTCCATTTCAACAGTTTCCATATTCTTTTTTGTTCTCAGTAAGTTTTGCTGCTAAGCATACTTGTTTGTTTTCAGAAGTTACTCATATACTGTTATATGTTCTTGAAATGGCATTCCAATAGCAATAAGATACTTTCATTATTTTGTTTTAAGTGTCTGCTTATCCTGCATTCATCTGTCCCTTTCTTTTTCAGAAATTAAGATGTTGCCAAGGCTGGCCTCAGGCCTTGTCATTGTTAGGTTTCTTTCCTAGTCTGAATTAAGCAACTCTTAATCTTATTTGCATTTATTAACCCATCCTTTCAGCAAGGCGTACATTATAAACAGTTTTAAGGAATACAAGTAGAAAGTGACAAAAATGAATGAGTTCACCAGCAGGATGGACTGCCTTTACTACTTTATCAGTAAAACTACTTGATAAATGTTTAGTTTCCTTAGTGACAGATGTTATTTAGCGAACTGGCTTTAGTTCTTTGAAAATGCAAGTGGAAACCTAGACTTTTCTTTCCCTGAAACCATGTTCTGGAAATGTATTCTGCTTGCATTTAGTAAACAAGAAATCAACCATCCCCAGGTTTTATTATTCACTTTCTTCTTAAAACTGTCATTAATATATTATTTACTTATTTAACTGGACAAATCCTTGTAGATCATTTTTCATAAATGACCTAGAGTGGATATACTCTATTTAATCAGATGCTTTTTTGTAACATTCACTTGAGAAGAGCAGACTGAACTGAACACAAAGATCAGCAAGACACTTTTTTATTTAAACCTTAAAATAAGATGTGATTTTACTAGTAGTAGTAGTATTTTGTTTTGAGCTGCTGATCTTGCGTTTGCATAGTTTTATTTAGACCTTAAAATAAGATGTGATTTTACTAGTAGCTGATCTTTGGTGGTACATAATGGGTGTAATGTGGAACACTGTTTTTGGCTAAATTGGTGCAATAAGACAGTTTCTGATGATCATTTGTGTCTTATGATTGAGTCCCTGTTTTGACCAAAGAACATTTATAAATGATTTTTTACTGCTGTTCTGTATAACAAGATTTTTTGGCTGCTATGAGGCACACTCTAGTCTAGGACATTCCTGCTGTGTGAGTTGTAATATTGGGGTTGTCAGTTGTCCTATTCAGCTTGAAATATTCCAGCAATTGAAAATAATGAGAAACTACTAAGTAGTGACAGTGTTATTGGCATTGCTTGCAGAGCAGTCTAATACATTGTATTAGAAGCTATAAAATTATGAAATGTACCTAAGAAATTATACAATTATGAGCAATTTACTTATGAGTTAATTGCTTTTGGCACTGTAATGAGACAAGGCCGGGTGTTTTCAAACTTATTGTAGGTTGGGTGAGAAAGCAGTGGTAATTTAGACAATAAATATTTAAGTTAATGCTGCAGAAATAAACCGAGACACTCATGGAAGACTGGCAATATAGGCTAGCTGGTATCCAGCAGGAGATTTCAGTTTGGCACACCAGATCTAGCTCACTTATCCATTAAAAATAAATAAATGGAATGCTTTTGCAGGTAGAATATGTCAGGCCAGAATGATACAGTTATCTGAGCAGGTAATCACACCTTTTATTTATTTTTTTAATTATATAAAGATCTGCTGGAAAGTTATCTGCTCGGATTTTTTTTTTTTTTTGCATAAACCTGGTGCTGTTTTACAAGTTGGAAAACTAAGCAACAGTGATGAGCATTTCTGCAACATTCTGAGGTTCACTGACAGGTGTTTTTGAGTTTCAGATTTCATACCCTACAGAAAAGTCATACTGATGCAAGACCTACTGAACTTTCTAAGTTTGTAAGAGCAGCATTTAAAAATTGTCTGTATTTTTTGGACCTTTGTCCTACTTTTATTGGACCTTTGTCCTACTTTTATTTATGGCCTTATCCAGATTTCTTGCTCTGAGGTTGAGAGTATATGAAATGTGTCAGGGCCATCGCCATCAGCCGGAGACGTCTCAAGTTGCGACATACTTGTTGTACCCCCACTCCCCCATGTAGTGACTTTAGATGTGTCCAGGCAAGGAGCACTTAGAGTATCCAAGGTAGACACAAGTACAGTCATGGCTTTTAATCTGTCCTTTATTTTGCAGAATGTTCTGGTTTTCTGTCATTTTTATACTGTTGATTTTGTGTATTCAGAAAATGCATTTTGTTGGCTGCTTGTTTTTTTATACTTTATTTTGACTGGCATTCCAGTAATGTATTTAAAAAGTAATTTAGTTTTTTGATGCATCACAGCATTAGTTTCCCATCTAGATATTAAGTAAGCTGTCATGTAGCCAAGGCACTGGAATATTGTTTTCTTCTCCACTTCATTTTTGTTTTGATTGGACTCTCATAGTGATAGCTTGTTGGCAAACAGGGAAGCAGTGTATTTAAAGTACCAGTTTTTGTGGTTTTGAGCATAGTGAAAGAATGCTAGCAAATGTACTTTTTCCTGTAAGAATAAATGTTTACACACTTCGCAGTCTTGGTTTCTGCACCTAAAGTAGCAAAATGCAAGGTAACTTGAGGGATGTGTGTGTGTGTGTGTGTGTGTGTGTGTGTGTGTGTGTGTGTGTGTGTGTGTGTGTGTGTGTGTGTATATATATATATATATATATATATATATATATATATATATATATATATATATAATATGCTTTAAAGTATTTTAAGCTAATGTCTTGGAGATGAACAAATTTAATGATTGACTAATGCAATGGATTAATACACTCCAGTGAATCATGCTGGCTTCAGGCTACACCTGGCAAAATAATACTGTCTGTCTGAGGTAGTTAAACATTCATTTGCCCCTCCTCCTCTTTCAGACAAGACCCACTTCAGATTGCACCAACTTTACAGAAAGGATGCAGATTAATTATACACAAGAGATAAGAAATTATACAGTGTTAAGACTCTTAACTTAAAAGCAGAATAACTTTTAGTTATGTACTCACCATAACTTTAGATGTTTGGGATCCATCTCTCCTACATTCTGTACTGATGGGCTCGGAGCCGATCCCTCGGCTCCGACTCGGCACGCTTATGCTATAGAGCGAGGCCTCTTATTGGCTGAGCTATCTTTATCCCAGGATGCACCACCACTAATCCCCCATATCTTGTTTGTCCGCATTCATGCACACTTACACAACTTGTTTATATAACATTGTTAGATGTTTCAAGATGAAACAACAGGATTCGGACCTTCTGATATCCTCTGATCTCCAAGGAAGGGGGAAGGAGGGTGGGTTATTAGGAATGTAGGCGAGATGGATCCCAAACATCTAAAGTTATGGTGAGTACATAACTAAAAGATGTTATGTGATCCTATCTCGCCTACATTCTGTACTGATGGGACAGCGTCCCTAGCACCTAAATCCCGGGTGGCTCATTGGAAAACACTCCTGAGCACTGTGGAACCAAATGAAGCTCGTCCTCTAGATGCCACATCCAATTTGTAGTGGGAAATAAAAGTGTGCGGGGAAGACCATGTAGCCGCAGCACAAATGTCACTAATGGCAAGCTTAGAATGAAATGCTATCGAAGTAGCCATAGCCCTTGTAGAATGAGCTTTGACAGAGGTGGTAAGTTCTTTGTTAGAATAAAAATAAGCTTGAGTAATACAGTCCCTGATCCATTTGGCAATAGTGACCTTTGTGACAGCTTTGCCCAATTTATTGTCTGCAAAGGATACAAACAACTGATCTGTTTTCCTTGTTTGTTTGGTCCTGTCTAAATAAAAACGTAACTGCCTGTGGACATCTAGTGTGTGGAATATGAACTCCGCTTTGTTAGAGTATTTAGGGAAAAAAACTGGAAGCTCTAACGATTGCTGTAAGCAGAAATTAGAACAAACTTTAGGGACAAAGGAAGGATTTGGTCTGAGGGATACTCTGTCTTTGTGAAAAACCAAGTACGGGGGTTTTACTGACAAAGCTTGAAGCTCTGAAACTCTTCTGGCAGAAGTAATTGCCACCAGAAAAGCTGTCTTCCATGATAGAAACTTTAGATCACATGTAGCTGCCGGTTCAAAGGGGAAAGAAGTCAAGGCACATAACACTATATCGAGATCCCATGGAGGTGCAGGATGAGAAATCGGAGGTCTTAATAGAGCAGCACCTTTCAAGAATGTCTTACACAATCTGTTGCTCATTAAAGGAGGGTCTATGGACTCGTGAAAATTAGAAATTGCTGCCAATTGTACCTTGATGGTAGAAACTGAAGAGCCTTGATTGAAAAGAGAAGTTCAAAATTTTAGTACTTCTGCCACGGGAATAGAAATGGGGTCCAGGCCCCGGAGTTGAGCCCAAATAGCAAATCTTTTCCATTTGCTAGAATACAGTTTCTTTGTAGCAGACTTATGGGTCGAAGATAATATGCGTACAACATCTGGATCCAATGTATGACTCCTGACTATAGTCGGAAGAGGAGGAGCCAAGCCGTCAATTTTAAGGTGTGTAGGGACTGGTGGAATAGTCCCGACTGATGAACCAGAAGGTCTGGAATCTGATCCAGGAACCATGGACCTTCCAGAGCATATTTCCGAAGATAGGGAAACCATACTTGACGAGGCCAGTAAGGAGCAATTAAGATCATTTTGCTCCCCAAGAGAGATGCCTTTTGAATCACCCTGGGAAGGAGAGGAACTGGAGGGAAGGCATAAAGCAAGCCGGTGGGCCAAGGACGGACTAGTGCATCCATGGGGCTCTTCCCCGGAGCCGGGGTTAGGGAGAAGAATTCTTTGCACTTTGCATTCAGAGGAGTCGCGAAGAGGTCGCAACACGGAACTCCCCATTTGCTGAAAATCTGACTTGCAACTGTCATATTCAGAGACCATTCATGAGGAGAGAGGATGGTTCTGCTCAACCTGTCGGCTATCACATTGGACTTGCCCGGTATGTGAGTAGCCACTAGGAAGCGTTTGGTCGAGACTGCCCATTCCCAAACTCTTATGGCTTCTCAGCAAAGAGGATAGGATCTGGTCCCTCCCTGTTTGTTCAGGTACCAGACAACTGACATGTTGTCTGAGTGAACAGCAATTACGCCCTGAGGGAGATAATCATGAAGGGCTTGAAGGAACAGAAATACTGCCCTCATTTCTAAGATGTTGATATGAAAGTAAAGTCTCTTCCGGGTGCCATTTGCCTTGGACTGACCTGCCCAGGGAATGCCCCCCCACCCCATCTGGGAGGCGTCCGTGGTCAAAGTGGCCGCCGGAGGAGGTAGAACAAAGGGTCGTCCCTGATCCAAATTGGAGGGCACTAGCCACCAGCGAAGGTCCTGTTTGCAAGATTCCGTGATCCATATGAGGTGACTGAGAGGGAGTTCCTGAAAGGACCACTGAGCTGAAAGAAGCCACTGGAGAATTCTCATGTGCAACCTTGCCAAGGGGACTAGAAGAACCGTGGCAGACATGGATCCCAATAGCTGCAGGACCATCCTGGCTGGAGCTTTGGACCTGGAAAGTAAGGCTCGAACTTGAGTCTGTATGGTTTGTATTCTGTCTGTCGGTAGATAGACCCGCATTCGGTTTGAGTCTATCTCTACCCCTATGAATCTTATTCGTTGAGATGGCAGCAACACAGACTTTGGCCAATTGAAGGTGATTCCAAGGGAACTGCCCAGTGATATAGTGGCTTGAAGGCTCTGCAGTAGTAGATGCCTGGAGGTGGCAGTTAGGAGCCAGTCGTCTAGATACGGAAACACCTGGAATCCTAGACTTCTCAGGTGAGCAGTCACGACTGCCAAACACTTGAACACCCTGGGGGCTGTGGTGAGACCAAAGGGCAGCACACGGAACTGAAAATGACTGCCTCCTAGGCTGAAGTGCAGATGTCTCCTGGACGCTTGATGTACCATGATATGGTAATAAGCGTCCTTGAGATCTATGGAGCACATCCAAACACCCTTCTCCAGCAATGGGAGAATGGTTTGTAGGGTGACCATTCGGAACTTGGACTTTCTGACTGAACGGTTTAGGATGCTGAGGTCCAAAATGGGCCTCAAGTCCCCGGTCTTTTTTGGCACCAAAAAGAATCTTGAGTAAGTCCCTAATCTGATCTGGTCTGCAGGGACCGGTTGGATGACTCCTTTTTGCAGCAGCTTTGAAACTTCTGAGGCTGCAGTATCCCGCTGACTGGGTGGCGGGTCCGGGATTTTTTTGGACTGAGGGGGGGGGATGAGAGAATGGGATGGAGTAACCTCCGGCGATAATTCAAAGCACCCATCGGTCCTGAGTGATACCTTCCCAGGCTTTTAGGTGCTTCGAGAAACGACCCCCGACTGGCTCTGGAGCTGCACAGCCGGGCAATCCCTCAGGGACTATGAAAGGCTGAAGAGCCACGAAAGGACTCGCGGTCTCCAGTGTTGCGAGGGCCTCTGCCGCCTCTGGGACGGCATCTTCCGGAAGAATTTCCCCCTCCCCTGCCTCTGGAAGGGGAATCCTCCTGCTGAGAGGGGTAAGGCTTCTGAGATCTACGGAACCACATTTTCCCTCCTCTTTTAGCCTTGGGATAAGGCCGAAAGGGAGTGGAAAATCGTGCCCCTATGGCAGTCAGAGTCTTACCCTCCTGTTCACAGCGGGTTAGTGTGTCCTTTACCTTGGGTCCAAACAGGGAGGACCCATGAAAGGGGGCGTCGGCAAAGGAAGACTTAAAGGCCTCCACGAAATGACACAGGCGGAGCCAGGCTTGTCTCCATAGAGCAATGCCTGTACCCGCCGCTCTACTCGCCCCTTCGGCCGCATAAGAAATGAGCCTCATGGATGAGTTTGAGATGGACGACATTGTAGCCAGCTGAGAGCCAACCATCTGGGCCAGCTCCTCAGGCAGGTTACCCAAGAGGGTATCGGATAGCTCTTTAATCAGATCCCTCTGAAATCTGGTAAAGTGCGTAAGGTAGTTCAAAGACCTCAATGTAAAGGCAGCTGAACTGAGGGTGCGCTTTCCGTACCGATCCATGCTCCTAGACTCCTTATTAGGAGGATGGACGGACGTCAAAGCCTCTGCTACATCTTGCTGGGTAGCAGATGCCACCACCAAGGCATCTACAGCCACACCTTTAGTTAGAAACTCTTTTTCAGGGGGTGCCGAGAGGAACTTATTCGGACGAGCAGGCACCGGTTCCACAGAGTCTGGGTGTTCCCACGCCCTTTGACAGATCAAATCCAAGAGCTCATTGAAGGGCGGAGACACCCAAGAGGCGGAAGGCTGAGCCCCGAAGGCCTTCAGGAACACCGACTTATCAGCAGAGGGAGGTTTGGACTGCAAGCCACCTCGTTGTTTTAGGGCTTCCAGGATGTCTGCAAAGGAGACATCATCCGAGGACGACTTAGGGGACCCCTCTGCATCATCGAGATCAGTGTCTGATGTAAGAGACTCATCAGGGGAGTCAACATGCTTCCTTTTGCACGATTTCTTCCTGGGAGGTTCTTCCGAAGAGGCTTCAAAAGGACCTCCAGGAGGGGGAGAAACCCCAGCGGGGGTAACCTGAGGCCCGGGGGCTCCACTGTCTAAGGACAGGGGGACTGCCAAAGACCCAGTCTCCGTATGCAGGGAAGGAGCTGGGGAAACCGTAGAGGTAGCCAAGGAAGATTTGGCTAATGCACTCCTCATAGCCCTGAAGGCGGGACCACCAGAATCCTGAGAGGGTCCCACCTCCATGGCCACGACAGTGGACGGCACTTCCGCCGCCGATGCACCAAGAGGGAGACTTGGGACTGAAAGCATCAATCCAGAAGCCTCCCCCCCAGGGCCAAAGGAAGAAGTCTGTGTACTGAACTCCGACCCAAGAGCCGGAGTTGGAGCAAGGGTCGGGCCCAACCCTAAAACCTCCACCGGTTCCACCAGTGCCGGCTCCAACAGTGCCGAAGCTGTTGGAGGAGGAACCACAGTAGGGAAGTGGACCATCGGCTCCGAAGCCGAATGGGCTGGAGCCGAAACTAGCTTTTGGAACACAGGAGACTGGAAGAGTCTAAGTAGCACCCTGTCGATGTCCGAATCAGACATCTTGGATGATCTAGAGGATACCGATCGGGCCCGAACCGATTTCTCCATCGGTTCCGAAGGACTTGGGGACCAGCTCCGAATGGACTCCACCACTATCGGCTCCGAGGGAGATCTCAAGGCAATTTCTCTCGGTGCCGATAAGGACTTCGGCTCCGAGGGGGAAGAGTCTGAGCCAGTAACCCTTATCGGCTCCAATATCAGTGGAGCCGAAGAGGGTGACCCACCTCTCGATGTCCCAGTCCTCGGCTCCGAAACCAGAGGGGTCAAGGCTGGAGGCATCGAGGTAGACCGTTCCGCCCTCGGCTCCGAAGTCCGTGGAGCCGATGGAGAAGTCTGCTTAGATTTTTTTGCAGTCGGTTCCGACTGACTGGTCGGAGCCGACGCTTTTTTTCTTTTTAGAAGGAGAAGGAGAGGAAGATAAAGCCTCCTCGAAGGATGGCTTAATTAACCCCTTCAGGATTAATTTATTTTTCCTCTCCTGGAGGACTCTTGATGAAAAGGTGTGACACGCTACACGATTCTTGTAGGTGCTTGACGCCTAAGCAATAGACGCACGAGGAGTGGTCGTCCGTTATGGACATCTTAAAACCACATCTTGTGCATTTTTTAAACCCGGAGGGTTTGTGTTCTTTTGACATAACAACTTTAGACAACAGTACCTGTCTAAATAGAAACACAACAAAACTTAAAAGTTACGAACCAAGCAAAAGAATAAGTTTTGTTTTTTTTTTTTTTTTTTTTTTTTACACACTATACAGTTGAACAACACAGAGAAAGAGAGAGAGAGTCAAGACCCTCTAACTTAAATGGGTACTTGACCCAGGAAAGAAACACTAGTAGTAAAGCAACAGGGGAAGGCCCCTCTAACTAAAACGGGAAACCTTCCCTGACGAAAAAAACACGAATTTCTCAACAGAAATTAATCAATCGCACTTGTATAACAACAATAGCTGTTAAAACAGCTTTTGGGTTCAAAGTAAGCAAAATTCTGACAGGAAAAAGCCTAAATAAATAGTACTTAGCCCAGCCAAGTTGAGACCACGTCTAAGCTTGTAAGCGGCAAACAAGATCTGGGGGATTAGTGGTGGTGCATCCTGGGATAAAGATAGCACAGCCAATAAGAGGCCTCACTCTATAGCATAAGCGTGCCGAGTCGGAGCCGAGGGATCGGCTCCGAGCCCATCAGTACAGAATGTAGGCGAGATAGGATCACATAACATCTCTTATTAGATTCTGGAAGATCAGAAGGCTGTGGATTCTATTCCCTCCCCAAAAATAGCAGCACAAAGTAAAAGGCTTTAAGTCATAAAATTATTTCACACTCTTAAATGAAGTTGGAGACTGTGTGTCTACAGGCTAAATAGCTTGGTGGTTACAGCATGCAGAAAATGCTGACTTTTATGGGTTTATCGCAGTCCATGTGTGTACCCTGCCCTGAGGATTAATGTTTCATGTGTTTGTTTTAGTGTACTTGTGATCATATTCAGTGGTTAACTTGGCAACAGCAAGCAGTCCAGTGACACATTTATCTAAGTTAGCTCATGTGCTTCCCTCTTAACAAACTTGCAGTGTTATATTTTACTTTGTTGTACTCAACATTTTCCCAGAACAAGACGTCTGAGTGTAATAATTAACTATTTTTTTGGGGGTGGGTCATTAGCACTACTACTGCACTTCTATATATATTATTTATTTATATATTTTTTTGCCAGTATATTGTCTGAGAGTAGCTATAATTATAAGAAAATGAAAGACATAACATTAACATTTTCATTTAGGGTAGAATGCTTGCATTAGAATAATCTAAAAATAAGCAGGCAGTGTACTACACATGCATTGTGTTTTAAATCAGTATCTGTGGTACTTGAATACTTCAGAATCAGACCAGTACATGTGAAATGGAATGCCTGGAATATAATTTCTGTTATATGTGTATTGGTCTGGGACTGGTACTCTGTATGCATCCTCCTTTTCTGGAAAATAAAATTAAAAGATATTGTGCATAGAAATAAGGAAATGACTGCATGTGAAAATGCTTGTACATGACTATGGTGGTTACATACAGTATGATATTTTTGGCCATTTTAGGCGTCTTTCTTTCTGGAGGTTAGGACATCTGTTGGGACATTTTAGATCATTTTGTCAGAAATAGCCTAGGGGTCTCTGAAATTAAATAGCCTGTAGTTTACAGACACACCACCAAATAAAGTAAGATTATGTGCAAGTTCTTGGCTATTGTGATGTGAAAGAAATGCAACCATGGAGATTTATTTCACTTAAACATTGTAGGCTGAAAGCAGTTTCTCTGGGTAGGGACTGGGAGTTGGGCTGGGGGCAATGCTTGTGTGAATAGCTGCAGTTCTGTCTACATTTGCAACAGTAATGTACATTTCACTGAAGTAAGATCGACCAGAAGCTGAAGCTCTGAAATCTGAGTGTGGTTTGTATGTGTGTGTGGTGGTGGGGGGGGGGTCAAGGAATTTTTGTTAAACCATGTTTTATTGTAGAAAGTCTGGTAAGTAAAATTAATTTTTAAATTAAATGTGTACTTGGCTGATGCACACAAGCTGTGATAGTGAGTCTGTCAGCAAAATGAAAGTATGCAATGCAGCTGTTAGTATTTGTACTTTAATCCTGACCAGTAAAAATCAGCTACTTCATTAGGTAATGGGGGGGGGGGGTTGTGAATTCATTGAGGTGACTGCCCTTGTTTACTGTCAGCTATGGCTTTGCAAGATGACTGTTTGGGTAAAGTCTGCTGTTGGGCAAGCCTGTAACTACCATTTCTGTGCAATGGACTAAATTAATGCAGCCATTTGCAGTTCATTACTGTTTTGCTTTCTGATTTCAGAGGTTTTTGAGCCAGGTACTTTTGGTAGGCTGTTGGGATGGGGGACTTTCATGTCGCCAGTGTTGGAATGAAATAACTATTTAGTGTTGTAATTCTGGCTTTGCAAAACTCTAATATGTCTGAGGGAGTAGGCAATATGCATACAGGCTGTGACTACGGTTCGGTCTCTGTGCAGCAGATATATTTTAATGCTGGAAGGATCAAAGCAGAAAGTATAGTGGGGGCAATGGAATGACTTCCCCTGTTAGTCCTGCAAAGACAATGTAAGCTGTGACAGTGTGTGCATCACAAATGCATTAATACTATTTAATCCTGGCAAGGCCAAGCCAGATAGTTGGTAGGTCATGGCTGTGGCAGACTGTCAATGAAATGAGTGCTGTTTCTGAAGCTGTAAATCATTACATGTATACAACAGTGGCACTTAAATCATTTCTACAATATCTTCATTTCAGAGTTGCAACAACTACAATAACCAGAATGAGTGAACAGAGTGAGCAGAGTGTTACAGTGGCCTATCTGAAATCTATTAATTTTAAAGAGTTGACTCTTGATGAGAAGTTAAGAATCAAGAAGACTGGAAGACCCACACCTGATCTGAAGATAGAGTCTGCAGGTACAAGTAGGTCAAGAACATACGCACGCAGCTTCAACAGGTCAGTGTATGATAAACACAGCTGGATCTGTGGTTGTGAGGAAACAAACAGCTTGTACTGCTTCCCATGTTTTTTGTTTGGTGGAGAGGAAGCCTGGACATCAAAGGGTATGGATGACCTGAAGAGACTGGAAGAAAAGTCCAGAAGGCATGAACAGTCTGCAAAACATTTTGACAACCAAATGAGTCTAGCAGTGTTGGGAACTGTGGATATCAGGTGTCAGTTAAGTAGTGGATACCAGTAGAAAGACACAACAAGAAAGTGGACGACAACCGTTATGTTCTGTCTATTTTAATAGAATGCATCAAGGTGTGTTGGTGCACAAGAAGTAGCTTTAAGAGGCCATGATGAGTCTGAAGAGTCATGGAATCCAGGAATGTTCCGGGCACTGGTAGAATTAATCTGCCAGTTTGATAAGAAGTTGATTGACCACGTGACAACTTCAACTGTTTTCAAAGGAACATCAAAAACTATTCAAAATGAACTCCTGGACTGCATGCTAACAGTATGCAGAGAAGAAATAAAAAAGGAGATTTGTACTGCAAAATTTATAGCAGTAATTGCAGATGAAACCACTGATTTTGCTGGGATATGGCAAATGGCTATTGTGTTCTATTACGTTGTCAATAGACAAGTGGTGGAACGTTTTTGGGGATACTTTACCACCACTTGGACAGACAGCACAACATATTGCTGTTGTGATAAAACAACAGTTGAAGGAAGTAGTGGGAGACCAGCATGAAAAAGTGATTGCTCAGAGTTATGATGGTGCATCTGTTATGAGTGGTGTTCAGCATGGGGTCCAGGCCATCGTAAGACAAGAGTTTAAATATGCCTACTATGTACACTGCTATGCCCACCAACTTAATCTGGTAATGCAAAGAGCCACACAACAGAATACTGAAGCAAGGACATTTTTTGTAACTCTTGGTGGAATTCCAGCCTTTTTCAGTCGTTCAGTTCAAAGACAAGCTGCTCTGGATAGTATAGTATCACGACACATGCCAAGAGTGTCTGGAACATGGTGGAATTTTAACATCCGTACTGTAAATGCAGTGTATGAGAACTTGGAGTCACTGGCAGAGTGCTTTAATTATTTGTACAAGAGTCCTACATCTGCTGCAGCAACTATACTGGAAGCAAATGGGCTACTGCGATCAGTTGAAGATGACGAATTTAAATTTTGGCTTACTGTTTTCCATCATATAATGCCCCATGTTGACATTCTGTACAGGCAACTTCAGTGTCGTACCACAGATGCAACTGCTGTTGAAAAGGATGTTCAGACATTTTTGGATGCAATTGACAGTGTTAGATCAGGTATCGATGGTATTGCAGAGCAGTATCTACAGACAGAGAACATCCAGTCAAAACGTAGACGAGGGCCATCAGCTTCCCAACCACTGCATGAGACCTTGCCAGTTGCTGCAAAGGAAGTGTGTGATGTCGTAAAGTTCCAGGCATCATCACGATTTCAACAAACTGGCCATCTTCAAGCTTCTCAGTTACTTCTGCCTGGAAAGTTTTCAACATACATAAGAGAGTTTCCAGAAAATCTGTTCACAGGAACAATGGACAACTATCCATTCCTGTTGAGGGGACAACTTAGAACAGAACTTGGAGTGGTGTATCAACGTGAAGACTTTAAAGCAGCTGGCAGTGCAGTCAAGATGTTAAAATTCTTGTTGGACAACTCCTTAATCAGTGTGTTTTCACAAACTTACAAAGTGTTGTTAATTATAGCCACCACACCAATGTCAACTGCTGAGGCAGAAAGGTGTTTCTCAACACTGAAAAGGATTAAAACTTTTCTTCATTATACAATGGGCAAGACAGATTGAATGCTTTGGCTATGTTTTCCATAGGAAAGGAGTTGATGCGGAGTATAACTAACTTCAACCACAGAGTTATTGATTTGTTTGCCCAAAATAAAGAGAGACGAATGGACTTTATAAGTAACGGAACACAATACACAGAAGAACACAAGAGGCACTTATTTGGTACTACTAGTACTGCAAGCACTAATGTAACCCAGCCACTGGGGATGCACAAGCCAGTGCATTTCTTCGTGCCGGTCCCAAGCCCGGATAAATGGGGAGGGTTATATCAGGAAGGGAATCACATATAACCTCCTGACAAAATTTTGTGGGATAACAATACAGATTTTGATACAGGATTGGTTGAGGCCTGGGTTAACAATGACAACCACCAGTACTGTGTTAACCAAAAGGGTGCTGGCAGAAATTGGGTGGAGGCTACTGTTGGCTCTAGAAGAGGGGGAAGGCATGTCCAAAGGTGAGATTGTGTTGATTTGGACATGTGCTGAGGAGGGATGCTGGGTATATTGGGAGAAGGATGCTGGGATATATTGGGAGAAGGATGCTGGGGTATATTGGGAGAAGGATGCTGGGGTATATTGGGAGAAGGATGCTGGGTATATTGGGAGAAGAATGCTGGGTATATTGGGAGAAGGATGCTAAGGATGGAGCTGCAAGGGAAGAAAAGAGGAAGGACTCGTAAGGTTAGATTTATGGATGTGGTAGAGGAAGTGATGTGGTGACAGAGCAAGATGCAGAGGACAGGAACCAATGGAAACAGATCTGATGTGGCAAACCCCTAACAGGAACAACTGAAAGACTACAAGCACTTATTTGGAACCAGCTGGGGGTCACGTGAATATTATTTGCTTGGGAAACTTAAAACTGTCCCTTTTGAGCCTCTGTGAAAAAGGGGGTGGGAGAAATCCAGTATGACCTGATGTGTTCTAGACCACAGCTTCTCCTCAGGTGCAGAAATGGAGTATGAAGTACTGTTTGCAGTATACCACAGAGGTAAGTGTTCAAACCAATGTGTGTATGTAACAATGTGTGCTGTGTAGAGTATTCAGCATGCGCCATACTGACTGAGCATTTATTTCATGTAAATAAGTACGTCAAGCATTGATCCCATTCCACCATAGCTCCACCCCTTCTTGTTGGCCACACCCCTTCTTATTGGCCACACCCATCCTGCAGCCCCCCTTTGATTTGAAGTCACCAGCCGCCACTAGCATCATGCCTCCCCATGTCCTACTACAAGGACTGTGGATCAGGCCATAAATACTACTGGAATAAAACCTCAACTATAGGGATACCTCTGAGGTATTGCTTACATAATGTTAGGTGGAGGAGAGAATAACGGGGGGGGTAAAAGCATGGCTGCCATGGAGAGTGTGTGAAGTCTGAAACTCGAATGTCTGCCCATACTACTCCTGACTGCAAACCCATGAATGAATAGCCACTAAACGCTTGTAAACCACAACGTGAAGGTAAACTTACCAGATATATAAGTCCTGCCTCTGGATAACCTGGGTGTATCAGTACAACTGAAAGGTATGGCTCCAGTAGGATATGGCCATTCCATGAAGTTGAGAAAAGCACAAGGAGGGAGAACCCCATCCAGCATACTAACAAGGTGCTGCACCATTTACACAGAACCAGCAGTCTATTGTTTGTAACTACCCCTCCACAATGTAAGGTGTGTGCCAGAATGTGTAGTCTATATGCCTCAGAATATTGGTCTCAGCATTATTCATCTTGTATTTCCCAGTAAATAACTGTGAGCAAAGAATGATAACTGTCAGTAGTTGATGACATGATACATCACAGTGTAAAACAGTACATATATCAGAATATCTATGCTACAGCAAAACGTCACACAAGCAGCACAGACAGCAATAGTTACAGTATTTCCTCTATGTTAAGCCCATTGTGTCTCCATATTAGCAACCTAACTACAGATATCCTGCAGAAACAGTTTGCTAGGTGTAGCTGTAGCACACAAAACCCTGAACTGGAGTCCAACCCACCCTGGAATGGATGCACACACTCAATATAGAAGGTCATACTGGGCATGCTCCTACACTTAAAAGAAATGAAGCCCATGTCTCACAATACAGTGGACTTGAAGCCCATGTCTCACAACACAGTGGACTACAGATATTGGTTATTTGCAGCTGTCAAATTGTACACCATTGATTCTTCACACATACACACATTGGATAAGAATACACGCACATATCTAAGGCCAACATAATATAATATAATACAATATGTCAAACATACACATACACAGACATGGGGAAGAGAAAGACAGACAGCGACAGAGAGAATCCTATTATGAGGTCTGTCCTACCCACTACACATCCCATTGGCCTATATCACATGATGTGCTGATGTCATTCACTGTAGAAATACCTTTGATTAGTCCTCAGCCATATAGTGTCAGTGGTGCTTGTGATAACTGCGTAACACTACAGTACAAATAGGTATCCATGTGGCAGTTGTAATCTCAATCCTGTCAAATGTAATGTGTGTGAGTATGTGTGTGTGTGTGTGTGTGTGTGTGTGTGTGTGTGTGTGTGTGTGTGTGTGTGTGTGTGTGTTTCTAGATGAATGTGGTTGATGCCATTCACACTCACTAAATCTCCCATAACTCTCCTTCAGTATTGCTGCTGATGTCACTCACCTTCAAAGATACCTTTGGACAGCTCCCCAGCATATAATCTCCATGGTGCTTGTGATAACTTTGTAATACTATGGAGTGCCAAACTGGTTAGGTAGGAGTTCTGATCCTAGCAACTGCATAAATGTGAGTATTTGTGTGAGAGGGTGTGTATCCTTGTAGAGACCTGATTTTGTGGTCATTCACACTTAAAACACTTCCCTTACCATTCCTTTAGCACTGTTGATGTGACTCACCTTCAAAGATAGCTTTGGACAGTTCTACAACATGTAAGCTCTGTGGCACTTGGGATGAATGCAGATCAATGTAGGAGCAATAACTACATAGGTATGGATTTGAACCCCATCCTTGGCAAGTGTTTGTGTGCATACATATGTATGTCTGTACCTCAAATATTTTGGCCCCAGTACACATCTCAGTGCCTCACTTTAGCAGTCCTGCAGATATCATCCACCTTAGAAGTACCTGTTGGCATCCCTAAACCATGTAAGGTCAGTGATGCATGTGGTAAATGTATAATGTAATGGTCCAAAACGATAGTCAGAGATAGGTTTGAACCTCACCTCTGCCAAATATAAATGTGTGTGTAGGGTAAAATATTTTTTTGGAAACTCTCACCCACTACATCACCCAATGCCAGTATTTACAAGATGTGGTGATGTACCTCACCTTAGAAGTACCTTGGGACAGCATCCATCCTATAAGCTCTGTGGCATGTGTGATAACTGTGGTACACTGTAGTAGCAATAACTGCAATGGAATGGGTTTGAATTTTATTCTTGGCAAGTGTTTGTCTGTGTGCATATGTCTGTACCTCAATGATTTTTGCCCCATTTACACCCAGTACAATTCTCAGTGCTTAACTTTAGCAGTCCTGCAGATATCATCCACTGTAGAAGTACCTGCTGGCAACCTTAAACCATGGTAAGTCAGTGGTGCATGTGGTAAATGCATAATGTAATGGTCCAAGAAGATAGCAATTTGGACCTCACCCCCGGCAAATGTAAATGTGCATATAGGGTAAAATATTTTTTGGAATATCTCACCCACTACATCACCCAATGCCAGCATTTACAAGGGCTGGTGATGTACCTCACCTTAGATGTACTTTGAGAGAGTACCCATGCTCTAAGCTCTGTGGTGCTTGCAAGAAATATGGTGCACAGTAGTAACAATAATTACATAGTAATGGGTTTGAATCTCATCCCTGGCAAGTGTTTGTGTATGTACATATGTATGTCCATATCTCAAAGATTTTGGCCCCATTTACACCCAGTACACATCTCAGTGCCTGACTTTAACAGTCCTGCAGATATCATCTACCTTAGAAGTACCTGTTGACAACCCCAAACCATGTAAGGTCAGTGGTGCATGTGGTAAATGCCTAACATAATGGTACGAAAAGATAGATTGATAGAGGTTTGAACTTAACCATTGGCAAATATAAATGTGTGTGTAGGGTAAAATACTTTTTTTGAATCTCTAACCCACTACATCACTCAATGCCAGTATTTCCAAGGGCTGGTGATGTACCTCACATTAGAAGTACCTTGGGACAACTTCCGTCCTATAAACTCTGTGGCAAGCATGATAAATGCAGTACACTGTAGTAGCAATACATAGCTAGGTAGGGGTTTGGAACTCTGTACTGGTGTGTGTGTGTGTGTGTGTGTGTGTGTGTGTGTGTGTGTGTGTGTGTGTGTGTGCGTCTATCATCAGTATCATGTGTGGGGGTTGGTGTGATTGTGTAATAACAGAATCCATTGGGGGTTGGATTTTGCTAAATTATTATGTTGAGGACATAGTATATGTCACAATGTCCACATTACAAGGCCAACAATTGTCAAACACCATAGAGGTTGGTGTAGACAATCCACAGCCCTAAATGTCTAGTTCCATGTGCAATGACTATGTGATAGTATGGATTAGTGAACAATATAGGCAACCCTTCTATTACTCAGAGACCAGTGTCCACCCATGTATCATACACAAACACACTTGACTAGGCAACAACCACAATATTGGCAGTTCCCCTGCATATTGCCTCACAGATAGTACCTACAGTGTGATTGCAATGGACTACATGCCTGTTGACCACAACAGTGCCTCTGACATCAGAAAGTACTTTGATGTGTTACATCTCCTGAATGAATGTGTGTTTTCCAGCAAGTAAAAGGACATGGCACCCTGTTCCATCCCCTCAGTAGCCCAGTCAATGTGTACAGTGGCCCTTTTGCCATGTTCCCCACTGGACATCAGCAACAACTGTAGAGTTTGAAAATGTACCCACATAGGGAATACCATGCCTTATACACATATCCTGTATGGACAGATGCCACTAACTCCACTGAATACCCATATCAACATGTCAATGTAGGCGTAAGCACTACCTCAGTTACATAGTCAGGTCTCACCAAATGAGCTCAGGAATGCTACATCAAAAGATAGCAATCTGTCCATGCAACATGCCCCAGAGACCTCAAGCACACTTCCACATGTCAAAAAACATGCATGTGGGATATGTGAACAACCCAGACACTGTCCATGTTATGGAATATCAATCACATACATGGTAAGCAGAGCACATCACTGGCCACCCACAATAGAAATTTGGATGAGTGGATGGGGAATACAATACCCACGCCCGGGGACCACTCCACTGACTATACTCCTGAGCAACACTGGGAACTATTGTCATGTGGCCTGATGCCAAGGTATTCCCTTGGGCTATCCTTGTAGGGCTTTCAGGCCCATTCACCTACTACACATCTATGAAGCAATGAACCTATGGATCTCAGTACTGGCAAGTGTGTGTGTGTGTGTGTGTGTGTGTGTGTGTGTGTGTGTGTGTGTGTGTGTGTGAATAATAATCCCATTGTGTTTAGTTGATGAATATCCCCTGTGGCTGTGGTTATTAGCAATAGGAGGAGTGTCCAAACCAGAACATGTACCATTCTCCATTCTACAACAGATGTTGTACATCAACATGTACCTATGTACAACCCTCAGCCCTATGATCTATGAGGCATATGCAATCACTGTGTTACAGACTGCAAATTACCGTGCACATACTGTACCCTGTGTCTGACATGGTGGATATGTCACCACACTGCCATACCTGCAGGGCCACATCCCGGTGACATACAGACACCTAGAATGGAAATGGGATACAGCATGTGAGAACACATTCATTCAGCACTTTACTTGTGGGGTGAAGGGGTAAAGCTGGCACTGAATGGGTTGCTGAGACTGTGGCCAATATCTGTTGTCTCAGGATAGGTATTAGCTTTGTGCAGTAACTTGCATCACTTGTGTTTAATGCTGTTGAGTTTGTTGATGTAACTATCAAGGCTGTTGTGATTTTCATCAGTGTCTGCTGCATCTCTGCTGCCATACATGCCTGTCGGGGATTCCATGAGGGATCCAAAGTTGTGTCTGAGGCTAATAAGGGAGTTAAACAGTCATGGGACACCACCTTTCCCTGCAACAGTGTCCTTCTTTTGGTGTACATTTTAGTAATGGCAGAGGACCCTCACATTGTCTCCCAGTGTTTGGAGGACAGTGTCAGGGTTCTGTTGACTCCGGCTAGTACCATGCATTGAGGTACCTGTTTGTACAGTGCCTATGTGTATGATTCCAAAGTCATGCAGCTACAACCCATTGCCATGGATGCAGTGAAGACATCCACCCCTGTTTTCATGGTTGCAAAGTCAGTTTTGGAGAGGTTTTGCCAGGTGGTTATCTTTGTGGTGAGTGTGGCTGACGCTGAGTTCCATGTTGATTGCAGCCTGTGTGAATCTCACCATGCAGGGATTGACATCTGGGGATGAGCAACGGTCCCATATTTAAGTGGTTAACACAGGTCAAGGTTGTTGCATCCTCTACCAGGGGTCAATATGAGCTGGTTTAGTGCAATGACAATGATAAATCTTGGAAGTGTTGGGCCACTGTACTGGAGACTGATTGCATTCCCCAGGTGATGGAGGGGTAGTTGAAGACTTGTAACATGTCAGTGTTGCATTGGACCATCAGAGATGGCAGGGTGTTGAGGAATGTGCATTGAAAGTCTAGGGGCATAGATGTGGGCCCATAGCAGGCTGTGGTCTGGATTGCACTATTACCCCAAGGCAGTTGTACTTGAAGCATCTCCAATTCATTATGATGGGATACTAGTCTGGAGGGGTTCCTATCCATAGTGAATATGGAGACAACACCACATGTGCAGGTGTGGTGTGGCCCATGTTTGGGGGCTGATAGCTGTGGAATGCATCATAGCCTGATACAGTAGGCCTGCTGTCTGCTGTTGTGAACTACCTCTCCATTACAGCAGACATGTGTCCTCCATTCCAATAAATGCTATGAGAGACTGCATCCTGACAGATGTCAATTGTTGAGCAGCATTACCCTCAGATTGCATACATGTGTAGCTGTTATGGTGGTATTATTACATTACATTAGGAACACTGCCTAATAAGGCACCATAGGGGTGGCAAGACACGTAGCTAGTACCTGGCAACCCAGCAATGACAGATGTAGGACATCCATGGCAAGTCATTGGGTTCTGTCAATCATGCCATCCCAAGCAGAGAGTTCCTGGATCCCCTGAGAATGACACATAACATGTAAGCAAATGCTGCAGTCAACCATCTGTTGTTAGTACTGCAGCATCATTCAGGGTGACAGCAGTACACTGCCCAGAGCTACTGTCACATCTGCCTGGACCACATAATCAGATAGTTCAATCATGTCTACTGTCATGTAGTCCAGGGAGGTGTGTCCCAAGTCATTCACACCCACATGAATATGGAGTGATACTCATAGTTGTTGTGGTGTGACATGACTGGCTGTGGCATGTGCTAGATGCTGGCATGTGATTGATATTTGACTGTTACCTGCTCCATATTCAACATAGTGAGTGGCATGTGTAGCCTCAGTGTTGGGTTACCCATGATCACTGTATTGAGCAAGGTGGTTAGCCTTAGGGGCTTAGTTTGGGTGCACACTGTGTAGGTTAAATATGTGTCCCTTGGCATGTGCCATATCATGGTATCTGAGTGGGTGTCTGCCTTGCTGGTTTATGCTGTTTGGGTAGATGTCCATTGAGTGCCTATGGGAAGATGGGTGTGTAGCTTTTCACTGTATGTCATGGCTGTAAAAGTGGGTGTCATGGTGAGCTATGTGTTCCACATGGTGTGGTGCAGGTGTTGATCTTAGCCTCTTGACCTGCTAGTCCAGTCTTTGCTGGAGTGTGCATATGTCCACATTGGGTGATATATGGGTAACCTTCACAGGTCTGAATGTTTAGAGATGAGAGGGGAGGGATGTCTGTGTACATGCAACAGTTGCAATAGTGCCCCAGAATGGACGAGTGCACCAGGTTAATGGGTGAAAGCACAGATAACCATACTTCAAACATGCCGGTGGGGGGGGGTGGACAGACCTAGTAAGTACTGGTGCAACATCTGTGATGTGTGAGTACTGCTGACAGCTCACAGGTGTGCCACACTTCTTGATACAATAAGCTGAAGTGCCAAGCCATAATGCTAGTTGAAGTGCAAGACAGAAAGAACAAGCATGATGTACAGGTGGAACAGAATGCAGACTGTCTGCCACCTATAATACTTTACCACAACTGTGCAGTTATTAGCAGCTTAGGCCATGGGAAATTTCAGTAAGCTCTGTAGCATGTGCGGTAACTGGGTGACACTATAGCAGATATCCCTAACAGGAGTTCTAATCCCACTGATGGCAGGTATGTGTGTGTAAATCATATACTTACTAGCTCATACCATTTTTGACCTGTGTACTACCTTTTACACTTCTCTTCACTCCAATTTAGTAGACCTGTTGATATCATCCACCTCAGAAGTACCTTTGGTTGAGTTGGAAATGTGTAAGCCCTGTGGCGTGTCTTACAACTGCATAGTATTATTTATTGACCTGCGTACTTCCCTGCACTCCAGTTTAGTAGACCAGTTGATGTCATCCACCTTAGAAGTACCTTTGGAAGAGGTGGAAATGTTTAAGATCTGTGGCAGGTCCACTAACTGCATAGTACTGTAATAGAAATACCTAGGTATGTTTGAGTTCTAATCCCAGTACTAGCAAGTGTGTGTGAATCATGTACTGTGTGGCTCATACAATTTTTGACCTGCATATTACCCTTTACACTTTCCTTCACTCATATTTAGTAGACCTGCTGATGTCATCCACCTTAGAAGTACCTTTGGAAAAGATGGAAATGTATAAGCTTCGTGGCATGTCTCATACCTGTGTAGCAGTATAATAAAATACCTAGATAGGCAGGAGCTCTAATCCTAATGCTGGCAACTGTTTGTGTGTGTGAGAATCATGTTATGTGTGGCTTATACCATTTTGACATGTATACCATACAAGGATGGTGACCACCTCCCACTGCCAATACTTTATATAGTGTGGTGACAGCATCTTCCTCATATGCAGCAGGTTAAACCATTGTACAGTCCTCTGTAAAGATGTGTCTGAAATATCCATATGTTTGAAACCTATACTTGGTCGGCAGTAGTCTGTGTGCCTTAACAATGCCCATGTATATGATATTATAGCCAAATGCACCACAGTGACTGTACTGACATATATGGCAGCATGAGGTATCATACCTGACTGAAACATCATGTTGATAGGAAGTCTGCCACCCTCATAGGTGGCCTGCCTTGTAGGTGCAATACATGAGTGCAGATGCTTGGTTTTACAAGTGAACTGTACCTGTTATGGGTCACAGTAAACGCTGGAAGAGGTGTGTACTGTCATACTGGGGTCCTAATTAGTATGTAACAGGAACACCTTGCATCTTAAGAGGGGTGTGTACACAATTTATATCCACTGTATACCAGTAATGTGTCACGCATGACCTGACTTTAAGCCATTTGTCCAGCTTAATTTGCTGCCCTCTGTCCAGATGTCTTGGTACTGACAAGTTGTGAAGCATGCTACAGGAATATTGAATTCACTTCATATAGGCCCCAATGGTGACCATTGTGATGCAATCCCCAGCACAAGTGAATATGCACAACAAGAAATATAGCTATTACATAAAGCAATATAGCTATTACTGATGGTTGTGTGCATGGCAAATTGCATGCACTTCACATGCCTGGGGTATTTCCAGGCAACAACAGAACAATGTAATACTCACCAGCTTCAGCCTGCTGTCCCATATGCAGACCAGAGAGTGCTAGGTAGTTGTGAGAGGGAATTATTGTCAGCAGTCACACATGTGGCCTTGGTATAAGATGGATGCAGCATGTCTGCACATCTGCAGTACTAACTGCAATAATACACAATGTCTTGTCCCCACCATAGATGGGCAACTCTGTGCATTAGAAAACCCCATCTACAACTGCAATCAGACCTGACACATGCATGTAGATACAATACAGATGAATGTATGTCTGATACATTAGTGTACTAATCCCTACTGGACCCTTACCTGCATGCACCTCATCCAGTGTGTGTGTGTGTGTGTGTGTGTGTGTGTGTGTGTGTGTGTGT
>NC_056741.1:371344511-371439511 GCF_019279795.1 Protopterus annectens | reverse complement strand
CATTAGTACAGCATGTCTTGTTGGGACATATATTCCTCCAAATCATATTTCCTGTTATTATAGACCAAGTACCACAATCTATTACTTGCTTACATGTTCGACTTACCTTATTTCTTTCTTCTCTTTTCCACTTTATTTTTCATTTGTTATTTCTTTCTCTCTCTTTCTCTCTCTCTCTGTGTGCACTACACAGAGAGAGCTGGCTTGAATAGGTGGCAACATGGCTTTTGTAGGTAATGCTCATGACCAGGTGATGGCCTGTGTATCTGTTGAGGTTCCCCACTTACTAATAGCATGCAGAGCAGCTGTCTAGTTCTTCCAATAGCCAATGTCATGGCAACACACTCCTATAAATGAGTACTCCATGTGGGCGTTGGCCCTTTACCTTACTTGTAAGGAAGACATCCTAGAGTTGTGTGAGCCACTACATCTTACAACAACATTTGTGGACACAAGCAAACTAAATGGTGGGGAAAGTTCAAGACTTAGGAGCAGAATGCGAATATTGCTGTTATATGTTTGGAATACTGCTTGTTTAACAGGGTTTGTCTACAGATGCTACTTCTGCATGGGTTTCAGTCTGACAAAGTTCTGTCTCTGCATAGCTCTTAACTGTAGGGCCATCCACATAATGGCCACAGGTTAGCCTGTTATGTATGGGCTACTCGCCAGACAGGTGCTGTCCTTGGCAAATCAGCAGCATATTCTGGTGATTGCATTCTGTAGATAGTAACATAAATTTGTTTGACTTGATATCCCTCAGAAAAGATATGTTACAACAAACCTTGTAACATGAGCTACTTTGTCAGTCTATAACAGCAATATTTCATGTATGGTCATGAATTTGGGCTTCTGTCCACCAATTATATCAGGCATTGTCCAGGTGTCATGCAGTAGTAGGTGGATAGGTATACTGGTATATTGTGCTGTAATTCCTGCTGAGGGGAATGGCTGGGAAACATGTTGAAGTCTGTACATTCAAGAGGTAGGTGTACAGAGAATGCTGTTAGATGCCCTTGTAACATAACTTATATGGGGGACAGTAACTCATGTTTTAAAACTATGTTCTGAGAACATGTCAGACATATTACTAAAAGAAATATGTCAGTTCAATAGCTGTACATTTCAATACATCACACCATGGGGACAGTAGTGGGTTTCATGGTACTGTTTCTGAAAATGTCTGTTCCTCAGTGTGATGAAACATTCATAAAAGGATGATTGTTATTTACAGACTCAATGCATCAGTATTAACTGTGATACTTTATCCGGTAGGGGGTTAAATGATGAGTGTAATTGGAGGCTTTGTATTCAATTCTGTAATTAGGTGTTAAATGCTTCTTGAGATTAAGGCATGTATTTCTGGTGATGTTTACTCCTTGAAGACTTTGGCCAAATCATCAGATTATAATAAACATGTGTGAATTACTGACTGGTTGTATTTTTCTTTGCTATGTTCAGACATTTTATTTGTTTTGTTAAGAGACTGTTGTATCTCTTGCCATTGTGTATAGCCTATCATGATTTTGTAGCAGTGTACTGTTCACTTATTTATTTGGACTGTGGGGGGGAGCAGATGAGAGTGTTATGGCTGTTTTTGTATCCAACTGTGCATTCTGCCCCAGTTGTGGGTGGTCTATTAGCAGCAAATGTTTTTAGGGGCATTTTGGGACATGTATGCATATATATATATATATATATATATATATATATATATATATATATATATATATATATATATATATGTGTGTGTCTGTGTGTGTCTGTGTCTATATAATATATATTAATGTTGATTCTACTATAACTACCAGGATATTTAGGAAGGAATGCTGGAAGACTGCTATCCTCCAATACAGTAGTATGCACCCTAGACACATCTTTGCAAATATAGTTAAAAGTCAATATATGAGAGTTTGTAGACTTTGTAGCAATGATTTTCAAAAGAACAAAGAAATATTAAACTTGAGGGACATATTCTTGATGAGAGGATATCCTATGAATTTGGTAGATGGAATTATTAAGGATACTTCATCATCTATTGAAGATGTGCATGATCAAGATAGATATATACCCAGAACTAAATCCTATATTAGGAGGGAAAAAGACAATGCAGAACACAACCTGTTGCAATACTCATCTGAATGCTCTGAATTTAGGACGCATATTCCTTTTGTCACTAGATATACTAATGACAATCATAATATTATTCAGATCATAAAAACAAATTGGAATATCCTAACAGTTAATAATGATATAAAGAGAATCGTAGGTAGCACACCTAGTTTCTGCTATAAAAACAGTAAAAATCTAAAGAGACTCTTGTGTAATGATAGACACACTAAGGAAAGCATACCTAATAGAACATCTCATCCAGGGACTCTACCTTGTAATAAATGTAATATGCGTAAACATATTACTACGGATACACATTTTTATATACCAGGACTCAACCAGGATTACTACTTTAATGTACAAGCCAATTGTGATACTTTTAATGTTATTTACCTGGCTACATGTGATAAATGCCAGGCATACTATGTAGGCTTAACCACGAGGAAATTAAAGAAACATATTTACAATCACGTATATGAAATTAGGAAAGTAATCTTGACCAATGCTCTAGCAAAACATATAAAAGATTACCCAGATCATAGATTCTATTTTCATGTAATATAAGTGGTTAGAAGAATAAAAAGAGGAGGGGATACCATGGTACATTTAGAAAATATTGAACTCGAATGGATCTTGAGACTTAGAACGTACATACTTCCAGGATTAAATAGTACAGTTAGTTTAAAATCTGTACTAGCCTCAAGATAGTTCAAACACTATCTGATCCTTGAAGATGTTTAATTCCCTCCCCCCCTTTTTATGATAGAAGTCTGGTATATTCACATTGGTTTGTTTGTTTTATTTATGATGATTTTATTAATTACATTAATATGAAGCTATCAAGTCTATGTTTATATATTTTTAGACTAATATATTTTTAGACTAATATGACACTACTTCTTAATGTACTATATGTTCAAAGACTTTAGTGATTTAAATATGTTATATCATATACTACTTGATCAATTTGATTATTATAACACAATATGTCATTCATGGTGAGCCTATACATTTTTACATTTTTACATTTATATATTTTTACATATACACATATATTTATATATTTTTAACACAATTTATATATTTGTAGTTAACATCTATATATTTTTCAGTATACATTTTTACATTTAATAAACTTTTATGTTTATTTTTACATAAACACTGCACATTTTTAATTTTTAATATTTAGTGACTCATATATAGATAGACATATGTTGTTGATAACCAGATATGTTCTTGGTATACTTTTTGCACTTTAAGAGCACATAGTTTACTATATTATGTGTCTGTTATTATTTAGTTTGGCTCTTTGGAGTGTTTATTCATCTCAAGTAAGCATGTATATATTAATACTGATAAAATATATATCTATTTCTCAGAAGTAAGCCATAGTATCACTATACATGTGTTTTAACATGAAGTTTTAAATGAAAGCTTTAAAGCAAATGTGTTTTTTAATCAAACGAGCTGATGCTAAATTAATTATTGTTTGATTAATTAATTGAATGAAGAAAAAGCGGGAAATTAAGAGATGGTTCTTGCTATATAAGCATTTGGTTGTTCATTAATTATTATAACCTGAAGAAGCATACAGTCCGTATGCGAAAGCGCTTGTTATTTTCAATAAAATTTTAAAATTTTTCCATCGTGGTGATCTTCGTTTGGTGTTCCTGGGATTTTATTGGCTTTTACAAACCGAGATCCTTGGATGGTAATCACCTTGATTCTGCTGATACTACTGGTCATATTGTGTTCGTATTACTATCACACGATGGATAATAATGCTATTGAGTTGGACTATAATCCTATTTCTAAGGACAACATGAATAAATGGAAGGACATCATTGATCAACAGACGAATCCACTTTTGAGCCTAGATTTGGATAGATTTCCATCAGCTGATATCAGCTCAGGTACTGTTGTTGACTATAAAGAGTTTATCCTTAACCTGAGAGATTTAGAAAATAACCTATACAAACTACATAAATTAGTTTGGCAAAGACGCTATCTGGAGGCTTGTCTCCATTTCAATGTGATTCCTAGAGGGATGCACATCTTATGTATGCCGACGTATGGTGACTCACATCCCCTGTTATTAAAACAATGGCAGGAGCTTAATATCGCATTTAGCAAACAGTATATTAATCTTCTTATCAACTACTTTACACCCATAGAGCGAGAGCTGACTGCTAAGGTAGAAGAACAACATAAGAATTTGAGCGACAATTTTAAAGGGGAAATACATATAAAGAAAGTTGATGCTATGTATTTACAAGTCATGGCTTTCAGTGAAAGACTCCAACAAACCAAGCACAAGAAGTTAGTTAGAGATTACCATGACTTTGTAATGGGCCAGATTTTTATCTGGCCGAAGTTCAATGCTACTAATACCAACAACCGGCTTCCTCCCACCATTCCTCTGTCATCGTGCATTAATATGCCTCAATCTTCACATATTTCGAATTACAATGCCACTTTAAGTGCTGTATCTTCCACCAACGTCATTGCATCGACAGAGATAACGCAAGCAGAGCGCCAACATACAGGTGAACTTTCCTTTCTGGTTAATACACCACCACCCAACCAAGAAGGGCTGAGACAGTCCATACAGCAGAAGGGTGCGAGACCCAAAGACAGTTCTTCTGTTGTAAATCAAGGTTTTTTACCCTTTCCTGTAAAATTTCGGGCACAGAACCGAACCCGATCGAACAGCAGAGAAAGAAGGAAGAGAAAGTACTCCGAAGAGAATGCGGAGGTAAGGAGAAAACAAAGGAACTAACTGACTTACTTTTTAATTTATCTAGTCGATCACTCAATGAATATGAAATCAGCCTTTTAAATAGAGGCTTGTCATTTGTTCCGTCACAGTCGATTAGCTTATCGGAATTGTTAATAGACTTACGAATTTTCTCCAGAAATGTGTCGCTGAAATTGCTGTTTAAAGATAAACCTGTGATTGCTCAGCGGACTATAGACTATTTCAAGAAACCAAGTGTGTTTGTACCTGAGATTCCAGCTACTATTAATTGTTTTGTACAAGTTTGTGAACATGAATTCTATGAGTATTTTTCCAATTTTACAGGTTTTAACACAAAATGTCATATATGCCATAATCTAAGCTATAATGAGAAAACAGCACTTAAGAATCTTAAGAAAGATGTAGATTTGGTTGTTAAACCTGCCGATAAGGGTGGTGGCCTCGTTTTGATGGACACCCTTTTCTATAATGAATTGATGTACAACTTGTTAGGTGATACTGAGAAGTATGTAACTATAAATGATTTAGATCTAGATAGATTAATTTTTCAGGTACATGACACTTTGTATGAGTTGTTGATGTGTAGACAGTTGACTAAGGAGTTATATGACTATTGCCTTATTGAATGTCCATTAGTCCCGTTAATAAAGGGACTTCCAAAAATGCATAAACAACAGCTTCCCCCACCATTGCGTCCTATAGTTGCAGGAAACAAGTGGCTGACTGAAAACATATCCATCTATCTAGAGTCTAAATTAGGACTCCTAGTAAAAAGTATTCCAACTATACTGAGAGATACCCAGCAATTATTAAATGACTTAACCTGCATTGAGTTAGATACAGCCTTGACATCACGTTTGCTTTTAGTAGCAATGGATGTCAAGAACTTATTCACGGTTATACCGAATGAACAAGGCATAGAGGCCATTAGAGAAGTGATGTGTAGAAATACTACCATTGATAAGGACACCCAGTCCCTCATAGGCACCTTCCTAGATTTAGTACTCAATAATAATGCTTTTTCTTTCAATAAGAAATTGTACAAACAAGTGTGGGGGGTTGCCATGGGCACCCCCTGCGCTAATTCGTATGCAAACCTAGTTATACACAATTGGGAATATCATTATGTTTTCAATAGTAAATATCAAAAAATATAGTGCTGTATAGGCGCTTTGTAGATGATATTCTTGTGTTATGGAGAGGTGATATCGAATCCCTACAGGAATTTCGAACATACTTAGAATCTACCACTGATTATTTGAGATTTACCTTAGAATATTCTAACACATCTGTTAATTTTTTGGATGTGACCATCTCCATTAATGCTGATTCTACTATAACTACCAAGATATTTAGGAAGGAATGCTGGAAGAATGCTATCCTCCAGTACAGTAGTATGCACCCTAGACACATCTTTGCAAATATAGTTAAAAGTCAATATATGAGAGTTTGTAGACTTTGTAGCAATGAGGTTCAAAAGAACCAAGAAATATTAAACTTGAGGGACTTATTCTTGATGAGAGGATATCCTATGAATTTGGTAGATGGAATTATTAAGGATACTTCATCATCTATTGAAGATGTGCATAATCAAGATAGATATATACCCAGAACTAAATCCTATATTAGAAGGGAAAAAGACAATGCAGAACACAACCTGTTGCAATACTCATCTGAATGCTCTGAATTTAGGACGCATATTCCTTTCGTTACTAGATATACTAATGACAATCATAATATTATTCAGATCATAAAAAGAAATTGGAATATCCTAACAGTTAATCATGATATAAAGAGAATCGTAGGTAGCACACCTAGTTTCTGCTATAAAAACAGTAAAAATTTAAAGAGACTCTTGTGTAATGATAGACACACTAAGGAAAGCATACCTAATAGAACATCTCATCCAGGGACTCTACCTTGTAATAAATGTAATATGTGTAAACATATTACTACGGATACACATTTTTATATACCAGGACTCAACCAGGATTACTACTTTAATGTACAAGCCAATTGTGATACTTTTAATGTTATTTACCTGGCTACATGTGATAAATGCCAGGCATACTATGTAGGCTTAACCACGAGGAAATTAAAGAAACGTATTTACAATCACGTATATGAAGTTAGGAAAGTAATCTTGACCAATGCTCTAGCAAAACATATAAAAGATTACCCAGATCATAGATTCTATTTTCGTGTAATACAAGTGGTTAGAAGAATAAAAAGAGGAGGGGATACCATGGTACATTTAGAAAATATTGAACTCGAATGGATCTTGAGACTTAGAGCGCACATACTTCCAGGATTAAATAGTACAGTTAGTTTAAAATCTGTACTAGCCTCAAGATAGTTCAAACACTATCTGATCCTTGAAGATGTTTAATTCCCTCCTCCCTCCCCCTCCCCCCCTTTTTTTTTTATGGTAGAAGTCTGGTATATTCACATTGGTTCGTTTGTTTTATTTATGATGATTTTATTAATTACATTAATATGAAGCTATCAAGTCTATGTTTATATATTTTTAGACTAATATATTTTTAGACTAATATGACACCACTTCTTAATGTACTATATGTTCGAAGACTTTAGTGATTTAAATATGTTATATCATATATTACTTGATCAATTTGATTATTATAACACAATATGTCATTCATGGTTAGCCTATACATTTTTACATTTTTACATTTATATATTTTTACATATACACATATATTTATATATTTTTAACACAATTTATATATTTGTAGTTAACATCTATATATTTTTCAGTATACATTTTTACATTTAATAAACTTTTATGTTTATTTTTACATAAACACTGCACATTTTTAATTTTTAATATTTAGTGACTCATATATAGATAGACATATGTTGTTGATAACCAGATATGTTCTTGGTATACTTTTTGCACTTTAAGAGCACATAGTTTACTATATTATGTGTCTGTTATTATTTAGTTTGGCTCTTTGGAGTGTTTATTCATCTCAAGTAAGCATGTATATATTAATACTGATAAAATATATATCTATTTCTCAGAAGTAAGCCATAGTATCACTATACATGTGTTTTAACATGAAGTTTTAAATGAAAGCTTTAAAGCAAATGTGTTTTTTAATCAAACGAGCTGATGCTAAATGAATTATTGTTTGATTAATTAATTGAATGAAGAAAAAGCGGGAAATTAAGAAATGGTTCTTGCTATATAAGCATTTGGTTGTTCATTAATTATTATAACCTGAAGAAGCATACATATGCGAAAGCACTTGTTATTTTCAATAAAATTTTAAAATTTTTGCATCATGGTGATCTTCGTTTGGTGTTCCTGGTAAAGGTATTATTACAATACCCTATGGCCTTGGTTTGGGCAGTGTTATGTTTGTACACAGAGTATACTTCAGCTGTATTATAGCTAAATTCTACATCTCTTAACTGGTAGACATGTGGAGGGAATGTTTGTTAACACTACCTAACTGTTTCTACACATATTCCCAGCTTTAAAGTTAATAGTATGCACATACCTGTCAATCTCTTAATGCACATACTCTGGACAAAGCTTGACAACATTGGGGTACAAATAGGGACATATTTTGAATATTGCTGTCATAAACTTGGAGAGTTGGATGAGTGACAAAATTTGTTTTAATATACATTTTCTGAAGGTCCTGAGGTCTGAAAATCAAATGTATGTCATTATTTCGTGACTACAATTCTGAGATCACAGGTAAAAGGGTAACAGTGGTTAATACAAAATTACTATTCAGAGAATGCAACAATAAATGCCATACAATACCAGAGTAAACACAACCAGTCCAGGATTTAGAGCTTTATTGCCAGGCAGTTACAGTTTTATTTAAACATGATCTATATGGGACTATTACTGTCATATTTTCTGTTTTATTCAGTACAACCCATACAACAGTTTTTATGCTGCTAGATGAATTTCTACTTCTTTATATTTATTTGGTATGACTTCTACAAGCAGGATTGTTACTCACCAGCCTCACGACACAGCCTTTGCAGCCTACTTGCATGGACCTCCTGATTCACAGCCCACTCAGCTGTAGCTGTAAAGGAAATAGAGACATATTTAGGCATACCTATCCATCACATACTCATGCTGGACTTTAGTAAACAGTAATGGTATGACTACTTACACACTGCTGGGACATCACCCCTCTGCCTTGCTTCTTGGACCCACTCATCCAAGACCTCCCTCTTTCTCCACTTCAAGTTGGCATAGTGGTGCCTGACCTGCACACCAGTCCTAGGGATACCAGTGGCACTGGTGAGGTCATAGGCAAGATGGTCTCAGGCTTCCACTTTATATTGGGAGCTCTGGTACTGGCCCTGCAGCAGTCTCTCGTCATGTTTTTTTGACCAAGAGTCCTACCATGACCTTGTACTGCTGTATGCTCCAGCGCTTCACCTGGAAGTACAGTCCCTCTCCAACTCCTGCCATCCTGTCTATAGTGTAAAGCTGCAACCAGTTATGAGCTCTATTCTCACCTGTGGGGTTTAAATATGGCTGATTTCCCACCCTTTGCCGTGGTTGGATGAATTTGAATATGCTGATCTAAGCTAAGCTATGAGCAAACCTGCTTAGCTAAGGTTAGCATTGCTTAAAGGTACAGATTCAGCATTGCTTACCAATGGGCAAATCCACTTAACTGGGCTACTAATTGCTTAGCAGTCATATTTACACAATGCTTATACCTGGTAAGCAGAGCTGTGCAATGCTTAAATTGCTTATTTTTCATTTTATAGACTATCTGCTGTGTGGCATTGATTCATCATTCATTACATATTATGCATTTGTTTACTGTCCCTGACATCCCCCAATGTGCTTTCGTTAGATTTATTCATGTGTGGCTATACTGTATGGGGCAGTTTTGTTTATATGGGGATTTCACAACATTATTAAACTGACACATCATATCTGGACCTACTGCAGTACTCTGGTTCACAAATATATGTTATTTAGTTGGTAATAGTAAAAAATAATGTTTATGTACTGCTTTCACATGTAAAATGTGAAGTGGTTATAGTGGGCATTGATCTGGGAATGGCTGTTTGTAAAGCACACGCTCTAACCACTACACTATTGCAATACTGCTTATGCTGGATGTCTCTTGCTATTTAACTTCTTCTGCTGTTTAAGCTGGACTAAGCATAGCTGGACTAATGCACACCCGAGCAGCTAAGTTTAAACTTTATTGCATTTATAAAAAAAAAAAAAGTTTTGTTGTGTTATTTTATCTATACCCTTCAGAATATTCCTCCTAATGCTAAACCTGTTATTTAATCAACTGTCTGCTTTGTGGGACAATTATCTCTTTTGGCTTTCTCCACATTCCTTACTCTGATGGGTTGGGAGGTGTGCACTATGTGCTTATGCTACCTGTGTTATCTTAATATCTTTTGGCTTGGTAGCATACCTCTCAACCTCTTAAAGCAAAATATCTGAACAAACCTACAATGATGGGGGGACAAATAGGGACATATTTTAAATATTGCTCTTACAAACTTAAAAAAATTGATAGAATAATAGGTTTTACATTAGCATGAATTTTCTGATGGATGTGTGGAGTCTTACACTGAAATGATTTGTCATTATTTAATGACTTCATTCCTCAGCTATTTGCCAGAAAGGTGCACATTTTAGGGGGAACACACCAAAAATATGAGGCAAACATCTGGGCATTCTGGGAAAATCTATACAGTTGAGAGGTAGGCTTGGTAGGAACAATTGTCCCTTTTGCCTTTGACCACATATTTTTTGTTTTCCTGATGGGGTAGGGGTGTTACGAGCATTCTTGCTCATCTTTAATTGCCGAACAGCAATTCCGGACTGCAGGAGGTGTGTATTGTGAGAGCTCTGCTCTCAGACAAACCCCTGCACTCGTTCATGGAGCCATGTCTGTTTTAGAGCATGGCAGTGCACCTTCTTAAATATGCATGGCGTGCTGCTGTGCTGAACAGGAACAGTCCCTGCCATGCAGGAATAACTTATTCCTGCATGGCTGCTTGCTGAATCCCTGGGTATGTGTTTGTTTGTTTGTTTGTTTTTTACTTATACACATATTTACTTATCACATTGTAGAGACATGGGCACTGTATCTAGTCTGTACTGCTCAGTATTGCTTGCAGATGACTAAAAGCAAACTTAAAGGATAAATCAGTCTCTAAATTCCCATGGTGTTCCCTTTGGCAAGATTTTTCAGTTTTAGAAGACTTCCTGATTAAGCTGCCTCTGTATCCCAAAGGCGGAAACCACTGGCATTATATAAGTAATAAAGTGCATTGTATATTCCACATAACTTTGTACTTTATTTATAGACGAGGTTATAAAGAGTTTTGTTTTTGCTGTTGTTGCTTCCTTTTATGTAATTCCACATACTAAACTTGATAATAGTTTTCACTCTTACTCACAAACACTGGCTAATCTACAATGTATGTACTGTACCTGTATACTATGTATGTATTCTACCTATGTTCAACATTTCAGCTGTACACCACAAATCTATTAATTACCTTTATTTTTAAATTAATTACCTTTATTTTAATTTTTTTTTTTATTACTATTAATTACTTTTATTTTTAAATTAATATTTTCTTATTTGTTCTCTCCACTATAACTGGTGATGTGCTGCATACCGCTGTAAAAACATCTCTATTGTAATTTGTGTGTATACTGATCATGTCTAAATATCTAAATGTATCTGTAATTTTTCTATGTGGAGCTTTTCTCCTCGGGTCTTGCTGAAAAAGGGCATTTTTGGCTCAGTCAGACACTCCCAGTTAACAAATGTAAAATGAAAATAAATAAATTAAGGCCTGGTAAAATGTAGGCTTGGATACTTGTCACAGTTAAGGTCATGATATGAGAATTTTTCACATAACATGTGACATTAATCAACCAGACAAATTCTGATCCAAAAATAAAAGATACAAATAAAAGTAAATAATTCTATAATTAACTCCTGCTTCAGTGTTCCTGCAGTGCTTCTTTGAATACAGTACAGTGTTGCAAGTTCATCTTAACTGAAGGACCACTTAATTTACATTGGATAGTAAACATCTTAAAATCAGAAATCATGTGTGAAATGGGGGTGCATATATATCAAATGTCTTAAAATCAGATGCCTGTGTAAACCAGATGAACAAAACGCCTCACAGATATTTGCCACATGTCTTCTGTTACTTAATACAACAGAAAAAATTCCAGTAGTTTTGTAGTGCATGGAGTGTGGTTATGTTCTGATATTGTGAAAAAGATAAACCAGTTAAGCTCTTCTATAGCCTGAGACCCATATTAGCAATTGTTCAGCACCCGTTTCAGTTGTTAAGATTGGGTATTGTGCTATGCGGTTAAATCTGCCAGTACTGGCCAGCAAATTGCAACTGGCAAAATTAAAAACATTTCTTTCTCCCTACTTGTCTCCTGTACCTTTAATCTGTCTGTGTCTCTTTTTTAATATTAGAAGTGTTACTCTGTCTTTTTGACACTGCTCACTAAGTGCTTTATGGCTCTGTAAGCCGGCAAAACACTAAGTATTTTTTTTTGTAAAAGGTAGTTAATGTAGCAGATAAAGCTCCATGCACTATAATGAATTATGACTGGGTTTCCAGTCATAACCCTTTGTCATGTGTTCTTGACATGGATGCCAAGATTAACCTCTCAAGCTTCGTTCTTTAAGTAAATTCCTTGCCATTCATTTCTTGAACATGTAAAAAGCTGCTTATGATTGGAGTCTCAATCATAATCGTCATTATAATCTATGTCCCTTCTTAGACATTCCTTGCTATAGTCTAACGTGATTTTTTATAGACTAGATTATTCTGTTATGTACATATCTGAGATTGCAGACTATGATTTATTACATGGACAGTTATTAATATGCTGAAGATAATTTAACAATAAAAGTCCAGAGGGTCATCAGAAAAGTCGAAGAGATACTCTCACTTCCCTAGCTGAATGTAACTTCCTATAGCACTGTAAGACTAAAAATGTCTTGATAAAAAACAGACAAAATTCATATATTTAGATAAGGATTGTTTTGTGAGCTGCAGAGGTTACTCATTCAAAACTGAAGATGCCTGGTTGAGAATCATTAATGAACCACTTGTTAGACCTTCTGCAGCAGGATGATGGAGAAATGATGGCATGTGCCCACTGAATTAAACCACTTTTATAATATTATTGCCTTCACGTGTAGGTTTTTACTTGTAGTTTACGGCTTTAGACTGGTATGCACAGTGCACGAGCATGTTTGGGTCAGTAGCAAAAGATGTTCTCTGTCATCTCATAAACTGCAAAAGATTATAAAGTGTTTGTATATATACACCTGCTGCTGTTTTTCCATTGTATTGCACTACATCAAATATGCACAAACCCTTCATTTCCATTTAGAATATTTTAACCCAGAGGGTAAATACACACACGTGATATGATGTTGTTGAAAGTGGCATGGAAATTCACCACAAATATTATTACTATTTTCTGAGGTATCATAAACAAATGGACAGTAGTGTGGATAGCAGCACTAGCTGGTTTATGAACTCCTGGAAATGTTATTTTCTTGGTGAATGGAGCAGAGCATGATTTAATTTTTGTACATAGAGGAAGTAAAATTGAGTGTTGCTTTTAATTACTATTATGCTAGTTTGACAAATGAATTATCCATAATGATGGTCCATAGCATATCCAATAGAAGCACAGAAACACAGATTTTAAAATAAAATAAGGCTGATTGGCTCACTTAGTCCACAAATGTCCATACCTGTTGGATAAACAAGATATCTTACCTAACAAACAAGTTACTTCCCCAATTTCTTGCCTTGTGCATTCTTAAATTCCATAGATAATTTTCCTGTACTGTATCTTCAGGAGGATTCTTCCATTCATTTACTACCCTTTCTGTGATATAAAGTTTCTTCATATCTTCCCTGAGCTGCCTAATTTGTATCATCAGCTTATATTTTCTTCTATTCACTCATCACTTTTTCTTTTGGAATGACACAGCTTGAACTCTGCAGACTCTTTGTACTCTTTGCTTGCAGTAGATCAAAATTTATCACAGTCCTAGATAGATTTTAGTGAGTAATCCATACCATTTTTGCTTGATTTCTTTTAAAAACACTTTTGTCCTATACTATTCCAAAACAGAAGCCTCCAGAAATGCAAAGACTAAACTTGGTGCTGTCTAAACAAATGTGTAACTATTCAGGTAATAACTTTTTTTTCACCAGTTATATTTCCAGATGTACATCTTACTGTTCTCAAATTTCTCCTTTATATTCTCTCTCATTTCTTGCATAATGTCAAGTAATTTCCTGTACTAACTAGACCTGGATGTCTTCTTTTTCCAGTGCTTCTATTTCTTCAGCAGTTATGTAGTTATCTTGGTTCTTGCTTTCCATATATCAGGTACATTATTTTGATTTTGATTTTTTCATTTATTTGTTATTTTTTTGTAGAATCTGCCCTCAATAACTGTTGACCATTAGATGCTGCCAGTCAGCACGTTCATTCCCTAATAGACGAGAACTGACTGAGAAGAGTCGACATCCAAGAAACCATTGAACATGATTCAGAGTTATTCTGTGTTTCTTTTCCATCTTAATTGATCAAGGACTTGGTGAGGTGTGGGAGAGGGGATGCGAAATGGGCTGACTCTGGAGAATATCCCATAATTCTTCAGGGGATGTTTCCTCCAAGCAGCCATGCTCCACCCCCTGCAGCTTGAGTGGTAGTCTCTCGAGTCTTCACCAGGGAGATTGCACCACCCCATGCGCCTCTTAGTGCATGCAGCCCCCCCCCCCCTTCAGAGAGGTGAATAGGCCACACTACTTCCCTTCTTCCCCTTCCTGCTCTGCTTCTGGCTTGCCAGGATCACTATTCAAACCCAAGTCACCTGGGCCACAGTCAGGGTTTCATCCTGCTTCACAATGTAGCCAGGCTACTGCTCTGCATTTTTTACATTATTATTTGTGCATCACATTTAAAATGGAACATTTTAGATCATTCATTCAGTTTTTGAAATAATTTTCTCCTTTACTTTTATTATTATTATTATTGCTGTTATTAGGGTCAGCATTGGTATACATCATGCAAGCTATCTGCTTCAGTTGAGTACCCTCAATATCAAGCAAGCCTTCCCGTGGCATCATTCATTGCATATGTCTGTATGAAATTACAGATAGAGGTTTTTTTCTTTTTCTTTTCTCTTGTCTCCTGAATAAAGACATGTTTTGTTCTGACACACATCTAATTATATACTGCATGTACTATCACATGTTTCCATGATAAAGGTTTCTCTCCTGCTCTACTGCACTTGACTGTTATCAATAAATAGCTAAACTTTCCTAAAAATCACTTGCAAAAGTTTCTGCAAATTTCAAGTCAAGCTTCTAACTACTAATCCCATAATACACCACTGGAAACCATATTTTTATTTGAATGCATTTAATTTAATATTGCTGTCAGTGATCTGTTGTCACTTTATTCCAGTTCTTTGTAATTTGGTCATTAACCGGATAAAGTTGGCAAATCAGCAGATCTGTCTAAATTCAGGCAGCCAGTTTGCTATCCTGTTGCCTCTGTCTAAAGTCACAGAAAGATGTATCTATGCCCAATGCTGTCATTACCTCATAGATAGCAACCTCCTTTCAACTACACAGCATGGCTTCCACCCTTTCCACAGCACTAATACTACTTTCCTAAATTCTGTTAGTCAAAGACAAAAATAAAGCACGGATGGTCTTTACTATATACTTAGATCTTTGCAAGGCATGTGGTATGGTATCACATCTTAAGCTGGTAAATACACAGGCAGATCCCTGTCAGGCAGTACCATTGAGTGGTTTAGCATCTATCTAACAATAGAGGTCAATGTGCCAAATGGCAAACTTCCTTCTACATCTGTTTACCTGCAATCATAGGTGACCCTACTACTAAATCCTTTGACATTTACTCTTTATTTATCAATAACCTACATTCTGCATAGGTCAGTCAGCCCTTATTCATGTAAATAGAGATAACTCCACCATTATCTGCTATACACCAGCTATGACTGAATTACAAGTCACCATACTAAATCGTATACTGCTACTCAGAATTGGCTAAACAAGTCTTAGCTATTACTTAACCCATTAGAAATAAAACTTATGATATTCATTCTTAAGTCCATTTCTCTAAAGGCACCTTCATTTTAACTTCCTCATAGAATATCCAAATAGTTAGTGACCAATGCTAACTTCTGTCACCAGAGTTGAATGTCTTAAATTTGACAATCATATCCATTATGCCATTAAAAAGAAAAATAAAAAAAATAGAATTCCTATACCTTCAATGGCCTTTTCTTACTGAATAAGCTCATATAGCTACAATATTTTCTGACGTACTACCAAACCTTCTGTATCCTTCCCCCATTTTCATACATTTACACTCATTTCAAATTTCAAAGTTTAAAAAATGCTATAAAATCAGTGGCTAAATTTATAATGAATCACCCCAAGAGATCCCACCATTACACATTATTGTAAAAAACACATTGTATGGAATTCCTAAACTAGACTAAATTCAATTAGATAGAAACTGCCTACAGAATTCTCTGCTGTCTAAACAAATGGCCATCCCTAGGCTTACTCCTCTAATGGCACAATCCCTTCTGATGCATGTGTTCTAAATATATATACCTTGCCTGTATGGTAAAATCAAGAACATTTTCTGGTGATGTTGCCTACTCTAGCTATGTTTACAAACTCTGGAATATTATTCCTCTGATGTATAGGAAACTATAAATGCCACCAAGCCTTCAAAACCAAACTAACAACTGTATTATTCAACACCTATGTCACGGTTTCTCTCTCCAGTTAATCCAACAATTTAGTTATTATCAGAGAAGTCTCTCTCTAACTTACTCTGGACATGGTCTAAATACTATACTTTGCTGACTTTGGCCTAGCACACAAGTGTGGGGTCATTTATTGCACTGTTGTGATTATTTTGCTACCTGTGTATCTCTGCTATCTTTAAACTAAAACAAAAAAGAAAAAAAAATCTTGCTTTTTCCCACTTTCTGAAATTTAAGAAAGTTCAGTTACAGATTTGCTGTTCTGAACTGTTTGTAAGTTTCTTGGAGGCCAGTGCTTGCTTGAACTAAAGGGAAGTCTCTGTGTTCACCAGTGGCAGTGGTTAACACTGAACAGCCTGCCTGTCCCTGTAGGAGTGGTTACTGCCTAGAAGCTGTAGTTTTATTGGCCATTTTGGGTCAATTCTAAACTCCTTGATCTCTATCTATTAAAACCCTGCAACCCACTTTTAGTGCGGTCTTGCGCACAGAGCAGCAAGCTTAAACTATTCCCGGCTCCACAAAGTCTACTCTTCACTTTTTCCCTTAGAACTGCTCTAAATCTCAAATTAAGCACTCTGTTCTCATTCTAAAGCCCTGCACTTGCTCGTATATGTAATCTCATAGGTAAACACAAACTAAAGCACTACATCCTGTTATACTCCTTCTAGGCACTTGCTCCCTATTGGTTCTTTCTGATCAGTCAATAAGTAGTTCCCTATATTATTCAGGCATGTCCAAATGTCAGTTTCGAGTTTACTCTCCAGTCCAGCTGGTGAATCTGGGAATCTTGAGGCAATGTTACAACTGCCTTATGTATACAGACCACCCTCTCCTCCTCCAAACAAGCTTAAATATATGTGAGAGATGCAACTATATAGCCAAACTGGAGGCTGAGCTCTCTCAACCCAGTACTGGCACAGCCCGTCAGGAGGAGAAGGTAACCACACACACCACAAATCCAGTCTCACATAGACCTATTGCATCAGCAAACTAAACACATAAACACACAAAAACATACTCAGAGGCTCTAAATAAAAATCTGCCTAAGCAGCAGAGACCTCCAAAGCAGACATCCAAGCAACACCTACCACTAAGCAAAATCCACGTAGCACATAGCTCACAAAGTCAGTGTGCCACACAGTCACAGCCCTTAAGGCTAAACAACACACCTAATACACTTGTAATAGGTAAGTCTATTGTCAGACACACTGACATCCCACTCACCAGGTTGAACAAGGAGAAGGTCACTGTAAGCTGCCTGTCGGGTGCCAGGATCCGCCACATAACACAAGCACTCAGGTCACTCCAAAGCAAGTACAAGTATGACTCTGTCATTGTCCATGCTGGTGTGAATGACCTGAGATGTACCTCCCTGGACTACATGAAAAAAGACGTACAGGAGCTCTTTGATCATGTAGCCCAGGCCGGTATGATCCTGACCTTGAGTAGCATCTTATCCTCACCAAGAATGATGCCACAGTATGAAGACAAAATGATCAATTTTAACAATTGGCTAAAGTATTGGTGTCATTCAAAGGGGATCCAGTGTCTGTCAGCCTGGGATGACATGCTCGACAAGCCACGTTGCTTCGCTAGGGACGGCTTGCATCTGTCACCCCTGGGTTTTCGAATACTGGCTAAGGCTCTTGCCTCCCTCGTAATGCCTTTTTTAGGCAAGGCTCAAAAGACAAACTCACCCCCATAGACAACACAAAGAAAAAAAAAAACTAAGGGTAATGCTGCTCAACGCCAGAAGTCTAAACCTAAAGATGCACACACTCGAGACTCTCCTCAGTATGGAGAATATTGATATCTGTGCAGTAACAGAAACCTGGTTCAAGGCTCCCGAGAGCACCCCAGCACTACCAGGCTATACTTCATACCATGCTTTCTGGCCCCAAAACTCAGACCAAACCGCAAAAGCAGGGGGGAGTATCCATATTTATCAAAGATACCCACACCTCCAGGCTAGTGGCACTGCATGAAGCTTCGGAGACCATCCATGTGCAACTAACAGTGGGCAAAACTGCCTTTCAGTTTGTAGCCTGCTACAGACCACCCTCTCAAAGACAGGAACCTCACTCTGCTTTCCTGAGAACACTGAAGAATATGAAGGTCTCTCCAAACACTATTATATTGGGTGACTTCAACTACCCAAACATCGATTGGGAAAACTACTCAAGCCCAAACACCCTCACCCAATGGTTCCTAGAATTTATAAATTCAAATGCTATGGAACAACTGGTCACCACTCCCACAAAAGGGTAAAACATACTGGATCTGGTCATCACCAACATGGGGTCTCTATGTTCCACACCAGAGGTATCATTGGTAAGATCAGACCATAAACAAATCTCACTGGACATCCATATTCCATCCCCACCCCTAGCATAGGAAACCACGGTGAAGAACTTCTCAATAGCAAACTTCACACTTCTCAAAACTGAGGTGGAATCCTTCAAAGCCCCTGGGCCAGTGGACAATACGGCCCAAAATGCAGAATCCTTTACAAAAGCATTCCATGGACACCTACAGGAATGCATGGATCATGCTATCCAAAATAAAACCAAGACTCACTCCTCCAAAGGCAGGAGACCTGTCTGGTGGACCCCGGCCATAAATAAGCTATACAACAGAAGGAGAAAGCTACTACATGACAGAGCAAAATCCCAAAAAGGGAAGGCATCACTGATCAGTACTAGCAAGAAACTACGATCCTTCATAAAATCTTCTAAGGCCAGCTTTGAAAGAAAAATTGCATAAGACACTAAAGATAATCACAAGGCCTTCTTTAGTTATGTCAGAAACCTGGGAGTCAACTCCCATATATGCTCTGAGTTAGTGCAAAATGACAAAAAATTCACTGAACCCACAGACATTACCAACATCCTGGCAGAAAGAATCAGTGCAAACTACCCCCCCTTTCCCCCCAAAAGAGCAAATGTCTATCCCACAGAGTGTAGCCTTCCTGAGATCACAGATGCACAGGTGAGAGCTGCCCTCTCCAAAGCTAAAAACACAATATCAATGGGACAAGACGGTGTCCCAGGCTGCATCTTACACGAGCTCCAAGAAGAACTAAACCCTCATATAAAGTCACTGTTCAATCTCAGCCTTACTACAGGATATGTTCCCAAGGAATGGCGTACAGAACAGTGGTCCCACTCCACAAAGGTGGTGCCACAACAGACCCTGGAAACTATTGCCCTATAAGCCTGACTAGCCTGGTCTGCAAAGCTATGGAACATATCATCATGGAAATCATAATCAAAGACATTGGGAACCTCCAGACACTGGATCCTACCTAATTCGGCTTCGTTAAGGGCAGATCTTGCCTCTTGAATCTGGTTGACTTCTTTGAAACAGTTACCAAAGCCATAGATGAAGGGAAGGTAGTCCACACAGCCTACCTGGACCTCACAAAGGCCTTTGACACAATACCCCACTTGGGCATCATAAATAAGCTCATCAGCTTAAATATCAACCCCTATGTCGCAAGATGGGTTGCAAACTGGCTCAGGGATAGAACCCACATGGTCAGAATAGCAGGTGCCATGTCAGACTCTAAGCCAGTTACAAGTGGTGTCCCACAAGGCTCAGTCCTGGGACCTCTCTTGTTTGGTATATATTTCTCCGAGGTACAGGCTAACACGGGTGGACTATGGCTGACCAGGTTCGCAGATGACTGCAAACTGGGTGCTATAATTGACTCCGACTGAAACAAGCATCCTCCAAAAGGGTCTCACAGAGATGGATAACTGGTGCCAGAGCCATGGCCTAAAGCTAAATGCCAAAAAGTGCATAGTCATCCCCTTTGGAAAAAACAAAGTGCCCACAAATTACCACATAGGTGGTAATCCATTAAGTACGGAAGAAGTAATTAGGGACTTGGGGACCCAAGTAGATAGCAATCTCTCCTTTGACAATCACGTTGCCAAAGTGGTTATAAAGACCTTCTATATAGCCCACCTTATCATGAAAGGGTTCACATCTAGATCAAGAGAGGTCATTGTGCCCCTCTACTCATCACTTATCAGGCCCATAATTGAGTACAATGCCCCGTTTGGGATGTACCTTACCCGACACCTTCAGCAACTGGAAAGACCCCAAAAGTATCTCACCAAGAGGATCAAGGGGCTCAAACAGATGCCCTATGAGGTTCGGCTAAAGAAACTCCAGCTCTACTCAGTTGTGTACCGCCTACTCAGAGGCGATCTGTGTCTGACGTATAAAGCCATGTCCAACCCAGAATTAATGGACATGCTTCACCTCAGGAAATCTAAATCCCTTAGAGCTACATGCTCCAGGGACCTGAACCTCAGCACAGAAATAAATAGGACATGCTGGAGGGGACAGATTCATATCCCAGAGGCTCCCCTCACTCTGGAACAAAATCCCAATCCATGTCAGGCAGAGCCCCTCACTGACCCTCTTCAAGAGAAATCTTGACGAATGGATGGGAGATCGCACGTTTACCCCTGGAATCTCTTCTGTGTCGTTGCTTGACAGAGGTACAGTAAACAAACCTTAAAAGGGCTACCTTCTGTGACCTACTAAACAGAGGCACAGTCAACTAATCTAAAAGGGTGGCGAAAGCCAAACATACTCTGGCTAGGCTTATAAATGCCCTAGGGCAGATAGCCTAATATCAACCTATGAACCTATACTGTGGTGACAGACTGCCTACCCTGTAACATCTTTTAACAGCTTCTTATTTACCATTGTGTGTGCGATATCCAAGTTGGCTCGTTAGCTGTCTAGATGTGATACTAACTTATCACCAGGTTTTTATTTCTGCTGCCATATTTTCCTATTTCAACTGAATCTCATTTGTGTTTTTTGTATAATACTCCAGTGTTGCTTTATTACTATAATTGTGAATGTTTTTGCTACAGTGAACATAGATTCAGAGACAGGAAACTAGTTGGAAGTGGATGACTTGATGGTTGGGATGATAATGAATATTTTGTTTATCCAGATGAAATGGAAGTGATGTAGTGAAGTCTCTAGACTTGGGATCCAGAGTCTACTACTTAGGGGGAGGACAGACTAGAAATAGAGGGGGACTTGAGCTACCAAACTTTGAAGCATATTATTTGATTGTAAACGCTAATCAAATTTTAAGAATTGCTAATTATGATGTAACGAATACAAAATGGATACCAACTTGGGTGGTCTTGAATCATAAGCATATTTTGGATAGGAAAATAAATCCTAAAGCATTACCCTTTATGGACAAAATTAGTCTGATAAAATATGGGGTCATGGACCACATAATAACCTGTGTCTCATCTTTGCAAACTTTATTTCAGTCCATAGATTTATTGCAATATATGATGGTTCTTCAACCTTTCCACAGGAATCCTAATTTTAAACTAAATAATCAGCTGATCGATCTCAGCAAATTTCCATTAATAGTTAATCTGACTCTATTTGATGTTTTTAATAAACTTGACTTATCGGCTTTACAAATTAGACAGGAAATGAATCTACCTAGAAGTTACATTGTTATAATGAGACAAGTTAAAGAACTTGCCTTGAGCTATTTTAGGAACTTTAAACCTGCAGCCGGATTTGTGGATAAATGCTCTGAATTGTGGCAAGCTATCCAACAAGACACTAAATTTATAGCAACTGCAATCAAATTAATTAAGGATTTGAAATTTCAGGACAAAATTTTGCTTTCAGAGTATTGGGTAAACAAAGTAACAGTAACAGACAATCAGATATTAAAAGCAATCGCTATAACTAGGAAATCAGTTTCTTTTCAAAAACTGATGTACACGCAATTGATGATTTGGAACAATGCATATTACACACATCTTAGATTACATAAATTTAACCCTAGGAACTCTCCAATTTGTCCATACTATGCAGATCAAACAGCGGATCTTCTTCATATGTTCTGGAGTTGTAAATGCGTATATAAACTTTGGAACTCTCTTAAAGTACAACTGCAAAAGATGGGTTATCAAAGTTCTACACTGTCATTGGAATTTATGATTCTACACATTCCTCCAGGAGAGCTTTCCAGATCGCAAACTATTATTTGTATGAATATTTTTTTGCTGATGAAACTCTATATAGCCACAAATTGGCTAGAACCACATAAGACATCATGGAATAATTTTAAGCATGTGGCTATAAAACATATACTAGCACATAAATTACTTCTGAAACAAACTAACAAAAATATTAATAACCCGAAAATATGGGAAAAGGTCTTCAGTATTATATTAGCATGATACTGATTTTAGGAATATATTAAATATAGGAAGCATTTCATGTAGATATTGTATAAATGGTTTTTAGTAGTTATGGTGTATTATGTGTGTGATGTTTATTGTATTTTTGTAATGTTTTTGGAAAATATATTTCAATAAAAATTTATTATGAAAAAAAAAAAAGAAATAGAGTGGGACATGTGGTGAGAGAGAGTCTGCTGAAGACAGTGAGTCAGGATGTCATCAGAATCAATGCCAGACTCATGGCAATCCCACTCCAGTGTAAAGACAGGAGAGTCTTTATTATCCAAGCCTATGCCCCACAGCAAGGCTGTGATGGCAAGGAAAGAGGGAATTTACAGCATGTCTAGGATATCCTAGATAAATTAGGCAGAATGAGTTGATATTAATAATGTGGAACCTGAATGTTCATACACGGACAGACAGATTGAGCAGGACATGAGGACTGCCTAGGACCACATGGGTAAGGCAACAGGAATAATGAAGGAAAGGGCATTCTAGACTTCTCCCTGGCAAACGGCATAATGGTGGCCAAAACAAAGCTCGCCAAGTGATACAGTCACAAGATCACATTCAAGGTTGGTCAGTACCCAGCTCAGGTAGACATCCTGTTCAGAAAGAAAGGACAATGGGGTAAAATCAGGGATCTCAAAGTCATCCCCAGTGGAACAGTTTACTCCCAGCATTACTATTGACCACAAGCTACTAAAAGCAAGGCTGTAAGATAAACTGACATAGCATGTATACCTGGAATATGACTGAAGCAAAATCCCAGGTGTTTAAGGAAATACTCAGAACTGTATCACCTCAGAAAGGAAAGGAAATGTGTGGAACCAAAGAATGGCAGAATGTTGAAACAGTATGTGTGAAGATGTTAGAACAGATATGTTGCTGATCCAGGTATGGTAATAAGCTAAATAGGGAAAGCTGGTGGTGGAATACAGATGTCCAGAAAGTTATCAAGAGAAATGGCAAAGTAGAAAACATCAGAGAAACTTGACATCATTCTAGAAAGTAACTCAACAGTTAGTACAAAAGAGCATTATCAGGTTATAAGGCAGTGACAGAAAAATAAGGAAGGCAGTCATCAGATAGTATATATAACTGATACCAGCATTAATTTGCCCACACAATACAGTGGACCTCAAAGTCAAATGAATGGAGTAGTTGAAGAAGTTAAAGGTGTCCCACCAAGAAGAACAACAGTAAGAAAAATGGAGTCAGGGAAAGCAGATGACTCAGATGAAGTCACAGTAGAAATGGCTCCAGAGTGCACTCATACTAATTTAAAGTGAAAGGAGTATATATCCCAGATGACTGGAGAATAAACATTCTAGTGCAAGTGTACAAGAACAATGAGGTAATTCACAGCTATAGACAGTACAGAGGTATCACACTCCTATTACAGTGCAGAGGGAGCTTGATAAACAAATACTCATTGTAGAAGAAAATAAGATGGTATATGAGCACTTTAAATTCAGGTCAGGTATGAGTACAACCATCCTGATGATTGCAGTGGATCAGTTAGTGGAAAAGAAATTGGAAATTCGGAAACAGTTCAACAAGCATTCCTAGACGTTTTGGAAGCCTATGACAAGATCTGAAGTAAAATGATTTGGACAGTCCTGCAATGGATCAAAGTCCACCAAAACATTTGTAGAATTAGTGCAGGCTATATAAAAGGACCTAATGACTCAAGTACAAATAGTGTTGAGACTTGTAGAGGTAATTTCAGTGTGTGTGCACTGGGTTCAGCACAGACCTATTTCTGCCCTTATAAGTAATGGACTACATTAGCAAATGAGTCCGAGGGGGCAGCTTAACAAAGCAACTATACACAGGTAATGTGGCATTACAAGCAAACTATAAACATGAACTCTGGTAAATGACAGAGGACAGGAAAGCAAAACTGAAGGCACATGGTATGATGCTGAGTATAGATAAGAATGTGGTCATGGAAGCAAATAGGGGAGGGGAACCAGTAGAAGCTGAAAACTGAGACAAAAGGGGTATAGTGGAACAGGCTAACAGCTTCAAGTAACTGGGAGGTGTACTCAAGGAGAAGAAATATCTGAATGAAAAAAATAAAACTAGAACCAGAGGTGCTGCAGCTAATGGGTGCTCATGTCAGATAATTTAAAGGGTAAGGGGTACAAATCAGTGAAACTACCAGTGCTTTTATACAACCCAACATCTGGGCAATAAAGGCAGAGCAGCTCAGGAGCTTTTAGATGGTGTATAAGAAGAATCTGTGGTGGCTAGTAGCATGCACATTGTGGGGCAAATGAAGAAATGAGGACATCAAGCAGAAGCCAATGTAGTCCCACTTGCACAGTAGGCCAAGGAGAACATATTGCATTGGTTTTGTCACATGTCCAGGAAAGCAGAAAATTATTTGGTAAAAATTTGGTAGGAACAAGAAGGAAAGAAGAGACAATGATCGCTGACTGAGAGATGAATAGATTGTGTAAAAGAACACCTGTGACAGTCAAGCATGACTGTCAAAGAAGGTAAGAGAATGTCTTTAAAGTGAAAGACTTAGCTACAGTTGGCTCAACATCTGAAATCCAAGTACAAATAGGGAAATAAGTGTTGATGATAATGATGTAATTACTGTTTATTATCACAGCTTCATATGCTGTTTATATGCAATTGTAAGTATTGCGTACATATTAAACTTGCTAAACTATTATCTTTATGTAACTGCTACTTGGGAAATCTATACGAGTCCTGAAGTTTTATAATTTTTTTGAGTGTTCTTCCTCAGATATCCACTGAAGTGAGGTCTTGCATTGGACATTCCCACTATACCAATGCTAATAAATAAGTATATTAATTAATTAATTAATTCAATTCCAAGTTGAAAGTGTTACATAATGAGCTGTCCTACCTCATTAAGAAACAGGAAACTGCATTCTGTTTTAATAAACATGTGTGTGTGACTGTGTATTTGATTGTGAGTATCCACACGTGTGCGTGAGTGTGTGTATGTGTGTGCACATGTAAGTGTATGTCTGTGTTGTATGTGCACACACATGGCTGTGTGTACAAGTATTTTGCAAATGAAAATTAATATGTTGCATGCTGTTGAGCTTTATGCAATCTAAAGGAAAATACTCACATACATGCCAGACATAATTGTTTTGTAAAGTGCATGATATTTTTTCTTTAAATAAAGAGGTCAAATCACATATTTTACTACAGTTTTATTAACCTGGTTTTCATAAGTGTCAATAAAACAAATAATTTTGCATTTGGAAACATTTTTTGTGATCCTACATAAGGTGTTGCCAGCAGTAGTAGCTACTGAAAGATAGATTTGGTTCTTCATTGTTGTTGCTTCCCACACATATTGATAAAGAAGCTTTACTCAGACTTTGGAGGCTTTGACTTGCTACCATCACTGCTGGGAGAAGTGAATGGTTTCTCCGAAGGAGAAGTATGTGGTTTGTCCTATAAATAAACAAGAAAATATGATAAGAGTAATGCCTTCAAAGTGCCTTTTCAATTTCTTTTCAGGACTCTGAACAATTTATTTTCAATACAATTAATGTAACTGATAATACGGATGTTATTATATCTCTCTGACTGTGGTTCTTCATGGAAATGGAAGGAGGATTTGTTTTATCTATTGTATATTTCTGTCTGTGACTCTTCACTGAAGATGGTTCTCTCTAGAGTGCTATAGATCATACCTCTCAACCTCATAATGCAACAAATCTAGACAAAACCCGACAAGATATGGGAACAAAGGCTCAAAAATAAGGTCATATTTTAAATATTGCTCTTGCAAACTTAGAAAGGGTTTGTTTGAAATACATTTTTTCGGAAAGATTTGAAGTCTGAAACTCAAATGTGTGTCATTGTTTAGTGACTTCAATCCTCAGATCATTCCACTGATTTGCCAGAAAACCACAAATTTTATGAGGAACAAACAAAAAATATGAGCCAAACTCTGGACATTCTGTAAACATCTGGACAGTTGAGAAGTATGCTGCACATAAAACTAAATTATCTAAGGCAAGAGACACTGTACGCTACACAATTTTGGAAATCAGAAGGTCGCATCTCCCAGCTGTTCCTGATTTGCAAAATATTTCAAACTTTGTCTCGTTTTTGATCTGCCCTTCATAAAGTTTTTGATTTTCTGGTAAGTTACTGAGGATTGCAGTTTGTCAGTGATGCCAGATGATAAAGTTACATACTTCATACTGTTTTGAAATGAATATGATACAAAACCTGTTCTTCTGTTAACTTTTAAAGTGAATTACAAGAGTGTTTAAAAAATGTCTTGATTTTTGGCCTTTGTGTTCCCATTATCTTTGGTTTTGTGCAAAAAGGAAGACATTATTGTTTTTTGCAGTAATACAGTGCTTCATGGAAGTGTACAATTATTTGTTAGTCAACTCCATACCTCACAAAACCTGGTATTTACCTACCTTTAAAAAAGCTAGAATGCTTTGCTAACTAACACTCTGTTTCAGCTTCAACTGTAAAGAAATTTCTATTTCTGTCTTTTACATTCTTTACTTCAGCCATTAATTCTGACCATGCTCCCTCCAAAAAAAAAGCTATATGAATAAGCCGTCATTCTTTTCTGAGAAGAAACATACTTTGTAATATTTTCCCTGAACATTTATTGCAATAGCTTTAGACTGTGATTGTACTGAGTCCTTTGAGGCCTTAAAATTCCATACCTTCATATTTTATGCTCTCGCTATCTTTTTGTGTTTCTGCCTCTCTCCCCATCTTTTTGTGTGCTTGTGAGTATGCGTGGGTATAATATTATCGCTTACATAGATCTATCAGTTAATATATCTATCTATCTATATATATATATATATATATATATATATATATATATATATATATATGGATCACTATCATAACACTGAAAACTCAACACGAAAACCCATACGGTCGAATCCATTTCAATGAAAACTCATACGGCTGAAAATTCATAACTCTGAAAAGTGTAGAACTGTATAGAACTGTGTATAATGTATGCAATGCTGTCATTTCTTATCATGAGTTATTAGGGAAGTAAGTTTAGCACAGTATGTGTCAATTGTGATTGTCAACATCATGTTGTACCCCAATAACTGTAGATGTCCCTATTTGCTTTAAACACTGATTCACTGTTTATGGTTCATAGGTTCATAGGTTCGTACTAGGCTATCTGCCCTAGGGCATTTATAAGCCTAGCCAGAGTGTGTGTGGCTTTTGCCACCCCTTGGGATGAGAATACTATGCCCATTTAGTGTTTAGTTTACTGTGCCTCTGTCTAGTAGTGACACAGAGATGACCCCCGGGGTAAACCTATGATCTCCCATCCACTCGTCAAGATTTCTCTTGAAGAAAGTTAGTGAGGGGCTCTGCCTAACATGGACTGGGATTCTGTTCCAGAGTGTAGGGAGCCTCTGGTTATAAATCTGTCCCTCCAGCACGTCCTATTTATTTCTGTGTTGAGGTTCAAATCTCTTGCTCTTGTGACTCTTATGGATTTGGATTTTCTGAGGTGGAGCATGTCCATTAATTCCAGATTGGACATGGCCTTGTACGTCAGGCATAGATCACCTCTGAGTAGGCGGTATGCGACTGAATAGAGCTGGAGTTTCTTCAGCCGGGCAGCATATGACATATGTTTGATACTTTTTATCCTCTTGGTGAGGAACTTTTGGGGTCTTTCCAACTGCTGCAGGTGTCAGGTGAGATACATCCCAAATGGGGCATTGTACTCAATCATTGGCCTGATAAGAGAAGAGTACAGGGGCACAATGACCTCTCTTGATCTAGATGTGAATTCCTTCATGATAAGGTGGGCAATATAGAAGGTCTTCCTAACCACCTTGGCAATGTGAGTGTCATATGAGAGGTTACTGTCAACTTGGGTCCCTAGGTCCTTGATTACCTCTTCCATACTTAATGGATTACCACCTATGTGGTAATTTGTGGGTACCTTGTTTTTCCCAAAGGGTATGACTATACATTTTTTGGCGTTCAGTTTAAGGCCATGGCTCTGGCACCAATTATCCATTTCTATGAGGCCTCTCTGAAGGATGCTTGTGTCCACTGGAGTATCAATTATGGCACCCAGTTTGCAGTCATCTGCGAACTTTGTCAGCCACAATCCTCCTATGTTTGCTTGCACCTCGGAAAAATAAATGCCAAACAAGAGGGGTCCCAGGACTGAGCCCTGTGGGACACCGCTTATGACTGGCTTAGAGTCTGACATGGCTCCAGCAATTCTGACCTTGTGGGTTCTGTCCTTGAGCCAGTTTGCAACCCATCTTGTGACATATGGGTTTACATTTAAGCTGGTGAGTTTGTCTATGATGCCCGAGTGGGGTATTGTGTCGAAGGATTTTGCAAGGTCAAGGTAGGCTGTGTGAACTGCCTTACCCTCATCAATGGCCTTAGTGACTGTTTAAAAAAATTCGACCAAGTTCAAAAGGCAGGATCTGCCCTTGACAAAGCCAAATTGGGTAGGATCCAATGTCTGTAGGTCCCCAATGTCTTTGTTTATGAGTTCCATAATGATCCTTTCCATAGCTTTGCAGACCAGGCTCGTCAAGCTTATGGGGTGGTAGTTTCCAGGGTCCGTAGAAGCACCGCCTTTGTGGAGTGGGACCACTGTTGCTGTATGCCACTCTTTGGGTACGTATCCTGTGGTAAGGCTAAGATTAAACAGCAGCCTTATGTGTGGGTTTAGTTCCTCTTGGAGTTCATGTAGCACACAGCCCGGGACACCGTCCAGTCCCATTGATGCTGTGTTTTTAGCTTTGGAGAGGGTGGCTCTCACCTGGGCATCTGAGATGTTAGGGAGGCTACACTCTGCTGGGATAGATATTTCTCCTTTTGGGGGGGGGGGCGGAGAAATTTGCACTGAACCTGTCTTCCAGAATGTTGGCAATGTCTGTGGGTTCAGTGTATTTTGTGTCATTTTGGACTAAGTCTGAGCATATCTGGGAGTTTCCACCCAGGTTTCTAACATAGCTAAAGAAGGCCTTGTGATTGTCTTTTGTGTCTTTTGCAATTTTTTCTCAAAGTTGGCCTTGGATGATTTTATGAGTGATCGTAGTTTTTTGCTAGTACTGATCAGAGATGCCTTCCCTTTTAGGGATTTTGCTCTGTCATGTAGTAGCTTCCTCCTCCTCCTGTTGTAAAGTTTGTTAATGGCTGGGGTCCACCAGAGAGGGCGCCTGCCTTTGGGGGAATGGGTCTTGGTTTTATTAGGGATTGCATGATCCATGCATTCTTGAAGGTGCCCGTAGAAGGCATTTATAAAGGATTCAGCAGTGTGGGTTGTGGTTTCCACTGGCCCAGAGGCCTTGAAGGATACCACTTCAGTCTTAAGAAGTGTGAAGTCGGCTTTTGAGAAGTTCTTCACTGTGGCCTTTTGTACAGGGGGTTGGGGCGGGATGTGGATTTCCAGAGAGATTAATTTATGGTCTGATCTCACCAATGAGGGGTATACTTCCAGTGTGGAGCATTTTGTCCCCATGTTTGTGATGATCAGGTCTAGTATATTATCTCCTCTTGTGGGAGTGGTGACTAGTTGTTCCATCGCATTTGAGTTTATGAATTCTAGGAACCTTTGGGCTAGGGTGTTGGGGCTTGAGTAATGTTCCCAGTCTATGTTTGGGTAGTTGAATTCTCCCAATATGATGGTATTTGGAGAGACATTCATACTCTCCAGTGTCTTCAGGAAGGCTGAGTGGGGTTCCTGAGTTTGAGAGGGTGGTCTCTAGCATGCTACAACCTGTAGGGCAGTTTTGCCTATGGTTAGTTGCACCTGGATGGTCTCCGATGCTTTGTGCATTGCCACTAACCTGGAGGTGTGGGTATCTTTGATGAATATGGATACTCCCCCAACTTTTGTGGTTCGGTCCAAGTTTTGGGGCCGGAAAGCATGATATGAGGTAAAACCTGGTAGTGCTGGGGTGCTCTCAGGAGCCTTGAACCAGGTTTCAGTCACTGCACAGACATCGATGTTCTCCATACTGAGGAGGGCTTCGAGAGCATGCATCTTGAGGTTTAGACTTCTGGCATTGAGCAGCATTACCCTTAGTTTTTTTTTCACTTGTGTTTTCTAGGGAGGTGGGTTTGTCTTTTGAGCCTTGCCTAAAAAAGGCACTATGGGGGTGGCAAGAGGCCTTTTTCTTTCCTCCATGGTTGTGCAATCATGAAATTAGTGCATATGAGTAAGGGGATAGTATGAGCAGTGCAGGGAGGCTTGCCACCCTGCAAAAACATATGGAGAATGTATTATGAGTTGTCAGTGTTATGACATAGACCCATGTGTTTATATATATATATATATATATATATATATATATATATATATATATATATATATATATATATATATATATATATATATATATATATATATATATAGCTCCCACTGTCTTAGACTGTAGTTTTTCATTACACCACAAGGCGGAGTTTTTTTTAGAAATATAAAAGGCAATTTCGAAAGTCAAAGAGGAGACTGAGATACTAGCTGAACGAGGGAAGACTGAAACAGAGAGCTGAAGGTAAAAAGGGCCTTGCAGCATGACTGGATTTTCTTTTCTAATGCTTTGGGACAGGGAAGTGGAGTAGCAGATTGTGTCTGTCTTTTGCTGAAATCCTGGATGATGGTATTTTGTGGAATCATGAGAGAAGTCTGAAACCAGCAGTTGCATGCCTGCATATGATTCAGCAAGAAAAGGAGTTCATTTGGGCCTTGTGCAGAGATGCCATAGATGATTACCAGAATTCTGGCAGGTGATTTTTCTACTTTTCTCATCAGAGGAACCATGGTGCCTGGTCACTAGGATATTCTCAACAGAGTGGTGAGAAGCTCTGGCTGTCATTTTATATTTTTATAAGATTGTGGATTCTGCCCCCCCCCCCCCAAAATGCTTTGTGGATTGCAAATAACTGGGATCCATATGATCTCCAACTTGGGCTCCATCATGCCGGCAGCACGACTGTAGGTAGTCACTGGCCAGTGAGCAGGGTATAATAGAATGTTTCATAGTTCATAGGTTCATAGGTTCATACTAGGCTATCTGCCCAAGGGCATTTATAAGCCTAGCCCATAGTTATGTGGCTTTCACCACCCCTTTAGTTTGAATAAAACTATGCCTATTATTTTGCTGTGCCTCTGTCAAGCAGTGACACTGAAGTAATCCCTGGGGTATATCTGCGATCTCCCATCCATTGGTCAAGATTCCTCTTGAACAAGGCCAGCGAGGTGCTCTGCCTCACATGTACCGGGATTTTGTTCCACAGCATAGGGAGTCTCTGGGTGATGAATCTGTCCCTCCAGCACGTTCTATTAATAACCGTGTCAAGGTTTAAGTCTCCCGCCCTTGTGGTTCTGAGGGATCTAGATTTTTTGAGGTGAAGCATATTCATCAAATCTGGGTTTGACATGGCCTTATATGTCAGGCACAGTTCACCTCTGAGCAAGCGGTATGAGACTGAATAGAGCTGGAGTTCTTTCAGTCGGGCAGCATAAAACATATTTTTGAGACCCTTTATCCTTTTGGTGAGGAACTTTTGGGGCCTTTCCAGCTGCTGCAGGTGTCGGGTCAGATACATTCCGAATGGGGCATTGTACTCAATCATAGGTCTAATGAGTGATGAGTACAGGGGGACGATGACCTCCCTTGATCTAGATGTGGATCCCTTCATGATCAGGTGGGCAATGTAGAAGGTTTTCCTCACTACTTTAGCAACATGAGTGTCAAACGAAAGGCTACTGTCAACCTGGGTCCCCAGATCCCTGATGACTTATTCTGTGCTCAGTGGATTGCCACCTATATGGTAGCTAGGGGTAACCTTGTTTTTCCCGAAGGGTATGACTATGCATTTCTTGGCGTTTAACTTTAGGCCATGGCTCTGGCACCAGTTATCCATTTCTGTGAGGCCCTTCTGAAGGATATCTGTGTCAGATGTGTTTTCGACTATGGCGCCCAGTTTGCAGTCATCTGCAAACTTTGTCAGCCATAACCCTCCTGTGTTTGCTTGTACTTCAGAAAAGTAGATGCCGAACAAGAGTGGACCCAGGACTGAGCCCTGTGGGACACCACTTGTGACAGGCTTTGAGTCTGACATGGCTCCAGCAACTCTGACCCTGTGGGTTCTGTCACTTAGCCAGTTTGCAACCCATCTTGTGATGTATGGGTTTACATTCAAGCTGATGAGTTTTTCGATGATACCCGAGTGGGGTATTGTGTCGAAGGCCTTTGCCAGGTCGAGGTAGGCTGTATGGACTGCCTTTCCCTCATCAATGGCCTTGGTGACTGTCTCAAAAAAGTCAACCAAGTTTAAAAGGCATGATCTGCCTTTGACAAAGCCAAACTGGGTTGGATCCAAAGTCTGCAAGTTCCCTATGTCTTTATTTATGAGTTCCATTATGATCCTCTCCATGGCTTTGCAGATAAGGCTTGTCAAGCTAATGGGACGGTAATTTCCAGGTTCGGTGGAGGCACCGCCCTTGTGAAGTGGGACCGCAGTTGCCGTGCGCCACTCCTTGGGTATGTATCCTGAGGTGAGGCTAAGATTAAACAGCTGTCCTAACTGCGGGTTTAATTCCTCATTGAGTTCGTGGAGCACACAGTCGGGAACACCATCCGGTCCCACGGATGCTGTGTTTTTTGCCTTGGAGAGAGCAGTTCTCACCTGGGCGTTGGAGATGTTTGGGGGGCTACAATCCTCTGGTATAGATATCTCTCCTTTTGGGGGGGAGGGGGGGGGAGTTTGCACTGAACCTGTCAGCCAGTATGTTGGCAATGAGTGTAGGTTCAGTAATCTTCACATCATTTTGAACTAATTCTGAGCATATCTGGGAGTTTCCTCCTAGGTTTCTAACATAGCTAAAGAAGGCCTTATGATTGTCTTTTGAGTCCTTGGCGATTTTTCTCTCAAAATTTGCCTTGGATGATTTTATGAGAGCTCTTAGTTTTTTACTTATAATGATCAAAGGTGTCTTACCTTTCAAGGATTTTGCTCTATCTTGTAGTAGCTTCCTCATTTTGTTGTAGAGCTTGTTTATGGCTGGGGTCCACCAGACTGGACGCTTGCCTTTGGTACAAAGAGTCTTAGTTTTGTTTGGGATTGCCTGATCCATGCAGTCCTGTAGGTGCTGGTAGAAGGCATTTGTAAGTGATTCAGCGGTTTGAGTAATATTTACCACTGGCTCAGGGGCCTTAAAGGAGATCACACTAGTTTTTAGAAGTGTGAAGTCGGCTTTTGAGAAGTTTTTCACTGTGGTCTTTTTATTTCAGGTGGGGCGGGATGAGGACCTCCAGCGAGATTAGTTTATGATCTGATCTCACCAGTGAGGGGTATACTTCCGGTGTTGAACATTGTGATCCCATGTTTGTGATGATGAGATCAAGTATGTTTTCTCCTCTTGTGGGGATGGTGACTAGTTGTTCCATGGCATTTGAGTTTATGAACTCCAGGAACCTTTGGGCTAGAGTGTTTGGGCTTGAGTAGTGTTCCCAGTCTATATTAGGGTAGTTGAAGTCACCTAGTATTATGGTGTTTGGAGATACATTTATCCCCTCCAATGTTTCCAGGAAGGCCATGTGAGGTTCCTGAGTTTGAGAGGGTGGCCTGTAACATGCTACAAATTGCAGAGCAGTCTTGCCTGTGGTTAATTGCACCTGGATGGTCTCCGATGCATCGTGCGTTGCCACCAACCTTGAGGTGTGGGTGTCCTTTATGAATATGGACACCCCCCCTCCTTTCTTGGTGTTGTCCGGATTTTGGGGCCGGAACGCATGATATGAGGTGAAACCTGATAGTGCTGGGGTGCTCTCAGGAGCCTTGAACCAGGTTTCTGTCACAGCACAGACATCGATGTTCTCCATACTGAGAAGGGCCTCGAGTGCGTTCATCTTGAGATTGAGACTTCTGGCATTGAGCAGCATTACCCTTAGTTTTTTTCCTTTTTTGTGTTCTAGGGTGGTATGTTTAGAATTTGAGCCTTGCCTAAAAAAGGCACTATGGGGGTGGCAAGAGCCTTTGCCAATATCCGGAAGCCTAGGGGTGACAGGTGCAAGCCGTCCCTTGCAAAGCAGCGTGGCTTGTCCAGCATGTCATCCCAGGCAGACAGACATTGGATCCTCTTTGAATGACACCAGAATTTAAGCCAATTATTAAAGCTGATCATCTTATCACTGTATTGTGGCATCATTCTAGGTGAAGGTAGGATACTGCTCAAGGTCAGTGTCATACCTGCCTGGGCTACATAATCAGAGAGCTCCTCAATGTCTCTTTTCATGTAGTCCAAGGAGGTATGTCTCAGGTCGTTGACACCAGCGTGGACAATGACTGAGTCGTACTTGTACCTGCTGTTGAGAGACCTGAGTGCTTGCGTTATGTGGCAGATTCTAGCGCCCGACAGGCAGCTTACTGTGACCTTCTCCTTACTCAGTCTGGTGAGCGGGACGTCAGTGTGTCTGACTATGGAGTCACCTATGACAAGTATGTTTGGTGTTGTATTTGGCCTTAAGGGCAGTGACTGCTTTGCACACTGATTTTGTTGTTTATGTGTTGTTTGTGTGGTGTATTGAGTTTGCAGTTGCTTGGGTGTCTGCTTTGGAGGCCTCTGCTGTTTAGGAAAATTTTTACTCAGAGCCTCCGAGTATGTCTTAGTGTGTTTATGTGTTTGATTCAGTGGTGTGGTTGAGTTATGTGAGACTGGTGTTGTGGTGTGTGTAGTTGCCTTCTCCTCCTGCCTGGTCTTGCCAGTCCTGAGTTGAGAGAGCTCAGCCTCCAGTCTGGCTAAATAGCTGCATCTCTCACAAGTGTTAATGTTACGTGGGAGGAGGAGAGGGTTGTCCGTGTACATGAGGCAATTGTAACATTGTCTCAGAATTCCCAGATTCACCAACTGGGCAGGAGAGGACGCCAGCATCGGACCCTTCGACATGCTAGAAAGAATTATGAGTTGGTATGAGACAGAAAAGTAGTGGGCTTAGCAGGGAAGTGGGCACTCCTGGGGGGTTTTGCTAGTGAGAGATTTGTATAATATAGGAGTGCTTGACCTGCAAAGAGAATGCTTATAAGACAAGGGATATGCTTATAAGACAAGTGCTGAGTTTTTTGAGAAGAAAAAGCTATTTGGAACAAGTGCTGCACTTTTTAGTGAAGGTGTAAACTGTTTAGGTTCCTAACAGAGCAGTTCTAAGGGAAAAATTGAAGAACAGACTTTCTGGAGCCAGAAAGAGTTTAACCTTGTTTAACCGGCGCTGCCCGATGCTGCTCTAGTGGCAACTCCGCGCTAATTTGTGCTAAAGCACGTTAAAGCGTGCTTGATAGCAGGGGCTGGAAAGAAGCAGGAATAGACCCAAAACGGACAATAAAACTACAGTTTCAAGTCAGTAACCACCTCTACGGGGGGCAGGGAAGCTGCTCAATGTTATTCACTGCCACTGATCAACACAGAGACCCTCCTTCAGCCCAAGCAAAAATGGCCTCACAGAAACTTTCAAACAGTTCAGGAACAGCAAGCCTGTAACTGAACTTTTTTAACTCTCAGAAAAGTGGGAAAAAGGCAAGATTTTTTTTTTTGTTTTTGTTTTTTACAGAGATAGCAGAGGTTCACAAGTCATATCAAGTTATAACAGTGCAGTAAATGACCCCACACAAGAGTGCTAGGTCAAGGACAGAAAATATGCAAGTTTTAAGAAAAAAACGATTTAAAATTAAGTGCAAACAGGAAATTCAGCAAACAGCTTTTGGTTGTGCTCTAAATACAGCTACTAATACAGAAATCAAGTTTAACAAGCCAGAGAATGCTCAAGCTAGGCAGCTATACAGAAAAACTTAGCAAATAAACAGAGAAAAAATACTTAAAAATCTCAAAAGTGGCTTCCTTCTTCTCTCAGCGTTTTTTCCTCTTGGAGGGTGCTTCACCAACAGCCAACAAGCCTGAAAAGACACCCAAACCACGAGGCAACTAGGTTTTAAGAGAGGAAGATGAAGGAGTTTTGGAAATGACCCCTAGTGGCCAATAAAACTACAGTTTCAAGTCAGTAACCACCTCTACGGGGGGGGGCAAGGAAGCTGCTCAATGTTATTCACTGCCACTGATCAACACAGAGACCCTCCTTCAGCCCAAGCAAAAATGGCCTCACAGAAACTTTCAAACAGTTCAGGAACAGCAAGCCTGTAAATGAACTTTTTTAACTCTCAGAAAAGTGGGAAAAAAGCAAGATTTGTTTTTGTTTTTACAGAGATAGCAGAGGTTCACAAGTAATATCAGGTTATAACAGTGCAGTAAATGACCCCACACAAGAGTGCTAGGTCAAGGACAGAAAATATGCAAGTTTTAAGAAAAAAACGATTTAAAATTAAGTGCAAACAGGAAATTCAGCAAACAGCTTTTGGTTGTGCTCTAAATACAGCTACTAATACAGAAATCAAGTTTAACAAGCCAGAAAATGCTCAAGCTAGGCAGCTATACAGAAAAACTTAGTAAATAAACAGAGAAAAAAATACTTAAAAATCTCAAAAGTGGCTCCCTTCTTCTCTCAGCATTTTTTCCTCTTGGAGGGTGCTTCACCAACAGCCAACAAGCCTGAAAAGACACCCAAACTATGAGGCAACTAGGTTTTAAGAGAGGAAGATGAAGGAGTTTTGGAAATGACCCCTGCTGTTGCCTTTTAAACAAGTTGGTTTGTTTAGAATTGATCAAGGGGGTTAAGGGGGTTAGTACTGCTCAAAGACATTGCATTTTCTCATATTTGTACTGTTGCTTTATAAATCTTCATTGTTCAATGACATTGCCTTTTCTCATATTTGTATTGTTGCATTATAAATCTTCATTGTTCAATGACATTGCATTTTCTCATATTTGTACTGTTGCATTTTAGGTTCATAGGTTCATAGATTAGTACTAAGCTAACTGCCCTTGTGAGCCATTTTTAGCCTAGCCAATTATCCCTTGTGAGACTTAAACCCTGCACCTTGTTCTTGCAAGGCAAACACCTTAACTATTAGGCCACCCTCCCAACCCTTAAATCTTCATTGTTCAATGACATTGTATTTTGCTCGTGTTAGGACTGCTGCTTTCAAGAATTTTGCTGCTCAATGACAGTGCATTTCCTCATATCTGTATTGTTGTATTATAACTCTTTTATTGCTTAATGACATTGCATTTTTTTCCATATGTGTGTGTGTGTATTGCTGCATTATAAAGCTTTACTGCTCATTGATATTGCCTTCTTTGTTCATGTTTGAATGTCAAGACCTTTTTCTGTTGAGTTCTGGGGAAGAGGGTGAATGTATGTTTTCACTGCATGCATATCTCACCTTGCCTTATTGCTAACTGGTGCACAGTTTAAATAATTTGTTTGTGATTGTGCTGTTGCCTTTTAAACTAGATGTGTCACCTAGAATAAAATCTGTCATTCTTGCCACCTTGGTGTGTTGGGCCTATAGGGGTATCACCAGAGTCAGGTAGGAAGGAGCTCATATCTACTTCAGCTACACCTGTGGGTGTGCTACATTTGGAGGCTTATCCAGGATTGCCTGTACTGTCTTGGACTCCACCCTATTCCCCTGTACATGTGGAAAGCAAAGTCCACAGAAACATAAACCTGGAAGTAGCCGCTAATTGGTGCAAACAGCGCTTAGTTCTGGTGTTGCCAGGTGTCACATGGACTGATATGCAAATACATCAAGTCACAAGATCCTTACCAGTTGTAGGGCATGGATTTGTATTAGACAGCACTATGGATCCTATTGAGCAGAGCACATTGGCCTTATTAGAATGGAAAAGTCCTTTAGCGTATGAGCACATACCTTCCAGTGTACAAATTTCAGGTGAGAGCAGTCCGTGTGGTAATCCCTGAGAAGTGCACTACCTCAGCAACAGAGAAAATACCTGTGGAAGCTATCTAAGTACGTCAGAACCCTACAATCGAAGCTGCAGCTTAACTACCCATAAATACTATAGGGCCTGATGTTTTGAATGCTTTGGAAAGTATTGTAGAAAAATGCTTAAAGCCTACACAGCCATTCACTGGGTTTGGCTACCACAAATTGCATTTCTTTTCTGGCAAACAACCCACACCTCAGGGAGAGAAAGATTTTGGATCCTGGATGGATCAGGCTTCACAAGCCCTAGACGAGTGGGATATCCCAGAATCTCAGAAGCAGCAGCAGATAGCTGAAAGTCTAAAGGGATTAGCTGTGGATACCATATGCAACCTAAGGATGGGTAAGCAAGATTGCATGACCAAGGACAATTTAGGAGTACTGCAGGATGTGTTTGGAAGGACTGAGAGGGCTGCTGACCTACTGTATCAGTTTGAACATACATACCAAGAAGTTGGTGATAAACTATCTGATTACATTAAGTGATTAGATAAAATGCTCCACCAGATCATCCTAAAGAAGGGGGTGGATCCAAAAGTGGCTGACCAAGTATGGATGGGACACATTTTACAGGGAGCTCAATGGCTATGGACCCCATTATGTGGAAAATGAGATTGAGAAATAGGGTAGAGACTCTAACTTATTCTCAGTTGGTTAAAGAGGTGAGGGAAGAGGAAACCCTGTTGGAAGCCAAATCTCAGTGTTCAACAGCAACTAAAACAGTGAGTGAACACCAGCAGGAGCCTATAGCTGTGCTCACTACTCAAACAGGAGTCGTAGCCCAGAGTGTCCGCAATGTAGAGGTGCCACAGTTGCAGATGCATGTGTCTTCCCTGACTGATGCCATAGCTCAAGTCATCAAGACAGTTGCAGAATTGCAGAAAGCCATGTTAACTTTATCTGATGGGAAGAATACATCAGCTAGAACCTCCACAAAAGGACTCAGGGAAGATCCAAATCAGCCAATAGTCAGAGTTGTTACTAGATTTTGTTTTTATTGTTGGGATGCAGGGCATATAAAGTGACAGTATCCTAATGCAGAGAACTTGAAAGAAGTGAACAAATTGTTATTGGCTAGTGCAATGCAAGGAAACTTCAAAGGGCCTCAGTGAAGGAGCCAGCTGAGTGCCCAGTTACAAAGAGCTCCATAAAATCTAACATCAAAAGCCAGCATCCTGGATCTCCTTTCCACACAAACCCTTGCAATAGGGGATAATCACTGCCTACTATGCACTCTTCTAGCTCATCTGAGGTGATCAACCAAATTGGAAAGCCATCTCAGAGAAAATCTCAGCATCTGAGACCACTAAGCATTACTAAGCAAGAGTCTTATTAGTTAAAATGGCAAGGTCAACTGGTGGTACCTCAACCACATGTTGCCTGCCATACAGCTGAACAGCACCAGAAACAGAAACTACCCAATGGCCTACTGGGACCGTTCCCTGTCATGTCAGTAAAAATTGAAGGAGTTTATAGTAAAGCACTGTTGGATACTGGTGCACAAATCACGATTCTGTACAGAGACTTCTACCAAAAATACTTAAAGCATTTGCCACTTGAAAAGTTAGAAGATTTGGAGATCTGGGGGTTAAGTGACACAAAGTTTCCTTATGATGGTTATGTCTCACTCAAGTTAGATTTTTCCACTTCAGTTGTTGGGTCAACAGAAGTTTTTGAAACACTCACTGTTGTGTACTCCAGGCTAAAAGGAAAGGACTCAGCATCTATTTTAGTGGGGACAAATACTGACCTCGTCAGAAGAATGCTAATGCCTCAGTTGACCCAGGAACACCCAACACTGCATCCTCTCCTGAGACTAGTTTTCTGTGCCCTTCAAAGGGAGAAGCATAGTAAGAAAGATGAAATTGGTCATTTGTGGACCCTGTCTGGGAAAGAGCATATAATTCATCCTGGTCAGGTCAACTGTTTGAGAGCCAAAGTGAGGATGTGTGGACCAACAGTTTCCTCTCATCTCATGATGGAAATGAAACCAGAGAGTGACTTGCCACCGGGGCTGGAACTACTCCCAGAAGCTTGGCCTGCAGACAGGTTAAAGCATCCTTATGCCACTTTGCCTGTGGGGTTAAAGAATAAAGGAAGTACGCCCATTGCCCTGCATTCACAAGTGCATTTGGGAAATGTTTATGCTGCCACTCCCTTACCTACTTCTGTGTTGACAAGGAATGAGAGCAGGGCCAACGAGTTGAGGCTGGAAGATATTGATATAGGAGGTGGCCTCTTGCCCCCTGAGTGGCTAACCAGAGTTAAAGAGCTACTAATAAAAAAGAAAAATTGTTTTTCTACTAGTGAACTAGATGTGGGCTGTGCAAAAAGTGCAGAACACTGGAAAAGAGTAAAAGAAGACCGGCCTTTCAGGGAACGTTCCAGAGGAGTAGCTCCACGAGACCTGGAGGACTTAAGAAAACATTTGGAAGAACTAAAAGCTGCAGAGATAATTCGAGAGTAAAGAAGTCCATATGCCTCTCCCATTATTGTTGTCAGGAAAAAGAATGGGTCAATTTGCATGTGTGTTGACTATTGTATTCTGAATCAGCAAACCATTCCAGACCAGTACACAACTCCCTGGACTGAAGATGCTCTAAATTGGCTGGTGGGCAGTAAGTGGTTCAGTGTGTTAAACTTAAGCAGTGGATATTATCAAATCCCTATGCACCCAGAAGATAAAGAGAAGACTGCCTTCATCACCCATTTGGGATTTTTTGAGTTTGATCGCCTACCTCAAGGTTTATCAACTTCACAGGCAACTTTCCAGAGAATCATGGAAAGAACAGTTGGGGACATGCATCTCCTCCATGCAGCTCATCAGAGAGTCTGCGACCATAATCGCTATTACTCCTACACCAGTGGTGACACCCTTCCCAAGTTATGTATAAGGCTGATTACCCTTGGTGGAATGTACCTTTTGAATGCAAAAATATTTTTCAGTTGATGGTGCATTAGTGCATGTAAATATTTTGCTGCTAATCTACCTTTGACTTGGGGGGCCCAAGATTTTCAAGTGGGGGGAGAGTGTAGCTCCCACTCTATTTCATTGTAGAAGTAATAGACTGTAGCTTTTCATTACAACACAAGGTGGAGCTGTTTTCAGGAATATAAAAGGCAATTTCGAAAGAGAAAGATGAGACTAAGATACTCTCTGAAGGAGGAAAGACTGAAAAAGGGAGCTGAATGGAAAAAGGGCCTTGCAGCATGACTGGATTATCTTTTCTAAATCTTTGGGACAGGGAAGTGGAGTAGCAGATTGTGTCTGTCTTTTGCTGAAATCTTGGATGATGGTATTTTGTGGAATCAGGAGAGAAGTCTGAAACCAGCTGTTCCACACCTGCATATGATTCAGCAAGAAAAGGAGTTCCTTTGGGCCTAGTACAGAGAAGCCATAGATGATTACCAGAGTTTGGGCAGGTGATTTTTCTACTTTTCTCATCAGAGGAACCACAGTGCCTGGTCACTAGGATATTCTTGATGGAGTGGTGAGAGGCTCTGGCCATCATTTTATATTTTTATAAGATTGTGGATCCCCCCAAATGCTTTATGGATTACAAATAACTGTGATCCATATGAGCTCCAACTTGGGCCCCATCATGCCGGCAGCAAGACTGTAAGTATTCACTGCTCAGAGAACATGGTATAATAGAGTGTTTCATAGTTGGTTTGTTTAGAATTGATCAAGGGGGTTGAGGGTGTTAATACTGCTCAATGACATTGCATTTTCTCATATTTGTGCTGTTGCATTATAAATCTTCATTGTTCAATGACATTGCCTTTGTTCATATTTGTACTGTTGCATTATAAACCTTCATTGTTCGGTGACATTGCATTTTGCTCATGTTTTGCTCATGTTAGGACTGCTGCTTTGAAGAATTTTGCTGCTCAATGACAGTGCATTTTCTCATATCTGTATTGTTGTATTATAACTCTTTTATTGCTTAATGACATTGCATTTTTTCCGTGTGTGTATTGCTGCATTATAAAACTTTACTGCTCATTGATATTGCCTTCTTTGTGCATGTTTGAATGTTAAGATCTTTTTCTGTTGAGTCCTGGGGAAGAGGGTGAATGTATGTTTTCATTGCATGCATATCTCACCTTGCCTTATTTTTAACTGGTGCACTGTTGAAATAATTTGTTTGTGGTTGTGTTATTGCCTTTTAAACTAGATGTGTCACCTAGAATAAAGTCTGTCATTCTTGCCACCGTGGTGTGTTGGGCCTATATGGTTCTCTCTCACCAGAGTCAGGTAGGAAGGAACCCATATCTACTTCAGCTACACCTGTGGGCGCGCTACATATATATATATATATATATATATATATATATATATATATATATATATATATATATATATATATATATATATATATACTATAAATATAAAGAAGAAAACACTCCAGCACTCAAAAATCAGAAAAAAAAAACACTTTTAATTTAGGGTGTAAGACTTCGTGGATTTTTTTTTTTAAGCACCAAGGGGAAGTGTTTAGTTTCTAAGACATTTATAACTATAACGTTAGTTTCATTGTGAGGCACAAGTCACTGCATTGGGGAAATACACGGGATGCATAAGTAGATGTCAAGCAATTGTCGCGAAAATGAGTGACAAGTGAAAAGATAAGTGAAACTTACTAAAACCTTAGAGAGAGACAGAGAGGGAGAGAGAAAGTGAGAGATGGATGCTGAGAGACAGAAAAAGACAGAGCATGTACAAAAGGGAAAAATAAACAAGACTATGAAAACATCTCTGCAAAATGTGGATCAGTAGAAATGCCGTATGTGCTTTGCAGAGTGGTGAATAGCAAAGTGTAAGTTTGTCTAAAATTTTTTGCCAAGTGCTAGAAGATTACCCAGTGTTAAACTACCAGATGTGGTAAAATGGTAAATATTTCTGCCATACAAGAGCTGGATTCTAATGATCAGATACCAGGGATCTTCAACATGTGCTAACACCAACTGAAGTAGATGGGACCCTGATTTAATATCACATCCAAAGGATGGCACACTCAAGAGTACAGCATCTTTTAATGTTGTACCGCAATGGCAGCAATCAAATCAAATGGCACCTTCCAGCAGCAATGGTCATTTAAGTATATGCAGTTTCCTCAAGACTGGAGACGTACTTAATAAACCGATCATTCAGGGAAGGGGAATAGGACAAATGCAGAGTAGAGCATATGCACACGCTTGTGGAGCAACAGAGACAGAGAGAGCAGCAGATGGTACGAATCTGCATAACAGAGCAGGAAGAGGCCAGGAAGTGGAGAAGTGTGTTTGCTTTAAGAGAATACTAGTTTGGTGGATTTAGCAGTTTTACGAATGACGGACTGGGAAGGGACTTTGCTGAATTCTAGCACTGGTCATAAGGACTCTTTTGTCCCCAGGGACTGCTTTTTCTTTGGTGACCCAAGCTGGCCGGTCTGATAGATTTTTACGACTGCCATCAGTTAGTGGACAACAGTGATGCTAATCTCTGGGGGAAGCGTACCCTGGGTATGCTGCACTTCTTATATGCTGTACAAAAGCATCAAATAGGATTCGTCCCCGCACAAGTAAGAAATAAGCCGAAGGGCAACAACATCTGTTTTATATGTTGTAAATGATAGTTATTTATCTGTATCTGAATACAATATCAGTAGTATAAGTAACTCTACTACCATATGCATTTACTATCTTATCTATTTTGACATTGAAATATTTATTTTAATTGTATTCTGTCTGATGTTTTATAACTTAAAAGATTTTGTTTATACTGCATGTTATTAAAATTAAATCACACTCTCACTCCATCAAACCCAAAACACCCTCTATTCTAACCACAAAACTTCATATAACTCATCTCCTTCAACAACCTTCCACAGCCCTCTAACACAGATAACTCAATTACCATGTTACCAACACCACTCTCCCACAACCGTATCATCCCATTACTCTTGCCTTCTCTATCCATCTGCTTTACTTTATGTCCTTCATTACCACTTATCACCACCCACTTAACACCATGTACTGTAATTAAATCACCCACCCTACCATACACCACAAACACTCCCTCCATACCTGCAAACACACAACTAATTAACTGTTACCCTTTAATCTTGCAACTCACCTCTCCTATCCATTATACCTCACAATCTAAAAAACACCTTAGCCTCAAATACCACTTCCTAACTATATTCTACCTTAAAACCATCACCAGCAGTGCAGCTCAACTAGTACTAGGAGGTGATATTCACCCCAACCCTGGCCCAACAAACAACACCCATACCACACCTGACCCCAATCTCCCATTTAAACACAAGTCCACTGAAATACACATACTAAACCTAAACATTTGCAGTATCATAAATAAAATAGAACAGTTACATGGAACCATCTCAGTATATAACCCAGATATTATAGTGATTACAGAAACATGGCTTAAACCCCACATTAAAGATAACTTCATAACTCCACCTGGTTTCAGTATATTAAGAGTAGACATACCTCACAGAAAAGGTGGTGGCATTGCCCTTCTTTACAAATCCAATTTAAAAGTTCAGCTGCTTCAAAAAGAAACCCCAGATTTCAACACTGCCAAAACCCTATTCACCAAAATCCTACTAAATATAAACAGCTAAACCTGCTCAGCATTTATATATCACCAGGAGACAACATTAAGACACTAGAATCTATACTTCACTGGGCTTCCCATTCCCTGTCCCAAGAAACAGCACTCCTAGGTGATGTCAACATAGACTGGAACACCATACACTTACCCATAGCCACCAACCACATAAACCTATATAATTTCATACAACTTATACACTCACCCACAAGAACTGACAAAACCATCAAACGTGAATCTACTTTAGACTGGATCCTGACTAACCAGCCCAATACTGACCACCTATCTGGGATACTACCTTATTCCCTCAGTGACCATAACCCAACCTTTCTCCTTCGGCACAAACTAAAATCTACCAACACCCCTGCTCTCTTACAAATCTGCTCCCACAAAAACTTCTCCCCAGTACAATTCTCAGAAGCCCTAAAATCCTGTGACTGGGCTCCTATAAAAACCCTTCCCCTGGATATTGCAGTAAATACGTTAATGCCAAATTCCTAGGGATTTAAACCAACTAGCCCCACTGAAAATAATAAGATTGTGAAGTAACCCTGCTCCCTGGTTAAACAAAGCCACAAAAATCTTACTCAAGACTAGAGACAAAGCTTGGTTAACTTATCAAAAATACAAAACTCCCGAAACTAGACACAGCTTTGCTGAGCTCAGAAATAAAACAAACAAAAAAAAAACAGGTCAGGTTGGACAAGATAAACCACTACATTTCCCATACAAAGGAAACATAACAACAACTCACAGAAATTCTGGGCTGCAGTGAACAACATCCTGCAGCCTGGAAAAGTCACCACACCACCCCCAGATATCAAAGGCATTGATTCACATATAGCCTCTAGTTTCAATAACTACTTTACCTCTTCAGTACAGAACCTGGTAAGTGCAATATCACCCACAACCCAACCTCAACCTTTAAACTACCAGACTAACTCCACCCCCTTCACACTCACCCCAGTACCAACATTTGCCATTCAAAATCTCTTAGCTAAACTCAAACCTACCACTCTAGCTGCAGACAGTCTTCCAGCTAAATATCTACAAATTGCATCCAAGGCCATTGCCTAACCTGTCTCCCTACTTAACAGATCTATTGCCCTGCATACTATTCCTTCATTATGGAAAATTTTATATATCATCCCCCTCCACAAGGGAGGTCCATCTACTGACCTTTCCAACTACCATCCCATTGCAATCCTATCACCTCTCTCAAAAATTCTAGAAAAATGTATCCAACACCAACTCCTTACCCACCTGCTAACCAACAACCTTCTAACTAAAACCCAACATAGATTCAGACCTTCCCATAGCACCAACACTGCCCTAATTAACTTTTCCAATACCATAAACTTGCACAGGAACCAAGGAAGGCTGGTCTCTGCCACCTTCTTAGACCTATCCAAGGCATCTGATGCAGTTTCCCATAACAAACTCCTCACCTGTCTAGCAGAACTCAACCTTGATGACCCCACTCTACAATGATTTAACAGTTACCTAAACAACCGGTCACAATCTGTCAAATGGGGCAAATCCCTATCCCCCCCACTCCCTGTCACATCTGGTGTCCCACAAAGTTCAATCCTTGGCTCCTTTCTCTTCAACATATTTACAAATAATCTCCACCTAACTACCACTAAAGCCAACATTGTCCAGTATGCGGATGACACTACCCTAATCTGCTTAGCAACAAACATCCAATTACTTCAAAGTAAAGCCCAAGAACCCTTCACTGAGATAGAGAACTGGATAAACAATTAGCAACTAATACTAAGCCCCAAAAAACACAGCTAATACTATTCCACCCAACCAAACACTGCAATGCCACCTTTACCATCATGTCTACCAATGGCACCCTCATCACTTCCAGTAACTGCAGCTAATCTCTTAGGCATCACTATTGATCATCAACTTAAATACAATAAGCAAATATCCCAAACTATCTCTAAAGTCCATAAAAAACTAGGTTGCCTATATCATTGCAAACTATTCCTAACTCCTGAGACTAGAACAACAATAGCCAGAACTCATCTCTTATCAACACTATATTATGCCTCTCCAGTTCTCACCAATATTAATAAAACCAACCTGAACAAACTCTCTATATGCTACAATAAAATAGCTAGGTTCACTGCCAGTAATAGATCACATTCCCACCATTGCCTATCCCTAAACTGCATTGGTCAGAATTTCCAAACCTCCTACACTACCACCAACTGATCATAGCCCATCAAATTCTCTTCCATCTGGGGAAGTGCCCTGCCCTTGCCGACATGCTAAACTTTCACAACCCTAAAAGGGAGATACGTTCATGTATCAAAAACCTGATTGAAGGTAATCCATGCAATAACAGTTCTGGGGAGGCCTTATTCTCCCATGATGTTGCCAAAGCATGGAACACCCTCCCACCTGAACTCAGGCTACAAAGTCACACAGGCACCTTCAAAGGCCTTCTTAAATTACACCTCAATACTAACCCTCTCTGCAACTGCAAAGACCCCCCCTTGAAGACCCACTTTTCCATGTGTAAGTGACCCGTTGAAGCCTTTAATGCATACACTATACTCTCACCTGAAATGTACCTTTTGTATATATATTGTAAATAATGGTACAACTCCTGAGTATCTTATTGTTCTACATAACTGTTTTTGTACTTCATTGTTTCTCTTATCTTGTATGCCAGTTTTATTGTTATCTAAAGCATGTATGCACACTGTTAATTCTTTGGAGCTTTTCTCCCCAGGACTCCACTGAAAAAGGACACATGATGTCCAGTTGGACTTATCCTTGTAAAATAAATGTTAAATAAATAAATAATCCCTTAAACTATCAACAATTCAGTAACCATGTAGCCTTCAACAGATGTAACAAACACAGACCAGTTTAACAATAGTGTCATCAGCCCTCATGTTACTATTAGGAGGAATCACACCCTTGCTGTGACAAGTGACCACACAAACTCCACAGGAACAGTAAACAGAGTCCCACAATAAACTCTAGATCCTTGAGCTTTGTAGCAATGAGCATAACTTAACTGTCACCCCACTATGCATATTTTACATATTATCTATTTATTTATTTGTGTAGTTAAGTGATCTGGACCACAGTGACCTTTTTCCAGCAACAGTATAGATATAAAAATATAGCCCGTAGGATTTAAGTTATGTACACACAAAAATATTATGCAGCATACAATGGAATTCAGGTAAACCACTGACGCCCTGTGGTGCAGATTTATTTATTTAAGATTTGTTTACCAGGAAGGTTTGACTGGCTATATGTGCATTTTTGGCAGAGGCCCGGGGAGAAAAGCATTTACAAATTAGTATAGTATACGGTCTTCAGTAAGGTTACAAACATTTATAGAACATTGTTGACACAATTAGTATAGTATACAGTCTTCAGTAAGGTTACAAACATTCATAGAACATTGTTGACACAATTAGGTAAGGAATCTATGTTTCACACAGTATTTCACACAGATAAGGGCTTAATCCCTTAATGAGCTCTAGATATTCTACAAAGATAAGTCAGATACATTTTAGAATCAAATGGCCGATTTGATTAGGCAAAGTTATCCAAGACCAGCTGGTGGGAGTTAGTCAGGGTTTGAACAGGGACATTGCCAGTGCATTTGAAGGGTAGTTTGAGGCTTTTTTTGAACTGGGTTACAGAGAGCTGGAGAGTAAGTTCAGCAGGTAGAGAGTTCCAAGTTTTGCCTACAGAGTTGGCGAATAGAGAGTCAGATGGAGTGATTCTTGACAATGATCCAGCTGATCTAGGCGTGATTAGTATCCTGCTTGCTGTAGTGATCTGCTAGGAATGAAGGATAAAGAAGTGTTGAAGTGTGGTCACTTCTACCTAGTGGGGAGTTTGAAGTTTGTGCAGTGGGATACATCTGCTAATAAAAGTGTTATTCAGGGCAGGGACCTTTGGGGGGTCCATCCACTTAATATCTTCCTATCAAGCTATACCACTCATGGAAGCAGGCAGCTGCTCCATACTACACTTTTGTCATGCCCTCTCCTGAATGCTTGTATAGCTGATCGAGTGAGCGGTGAGGCAATGAATCAGAAAATCAGCTGAAGGAGGATTTGATGGTTGGCTTGTGACTTTTCAAAAATAAATAAGCAGATCTGAAAATTAATTATGAAAAATAATCTAGGTGATCATGATGCACAATACCACTAAATCTAAGAGAAAATATTACAATTACAAATAAAAGTTGATGGCACCAATATAAACTTCCACTAAAAATGCAATGGTAAATCTACTTGCTGCACCAACTATGCGGCTGCTTTAAAGTCAAGAAAATGACCTCAGTTAAGTCATAAATATCAGCATTGAAGGGAACTGGTAAATAGAGCATGGAAGTGTGTTCCACAGTACAGGATCTGTGATGGATAAAGCCTTGGTTATGGAGACTAGTGATGAGTGGGGAATATCAAGAGAAATAAATGATGAACACAGATGGTCTTCATGACTTCATGACCTGTCTGACTATAACTTATTAATTTATATTGGTTTGCTTGTTCATTTTAATTTGCAGACCAGGTGTTTTCAGACTCAGCCTAGATCATATTAAAAAAAAAAGAAATGTATATCTGGGATTATTTCTGGGATATTTGTGAGTTTGCTAACTGTTTCTGGTGTCTGTACAGACGCCAGCCTATCAGATAAACCTCAGTATAAACTGTGATATCAGTTTGAAGGTTTGGCTTATTAAATGTTTAACAAGCCGGGTTTAGCTAAATTAATCACTACAGTATGGTTAGATAAATGGTCTACAGTATACTAGTTTGTAAACACACTGTAAACTTAACTGGCTAATGGCTGAATTTTATTATATTTCTCTGCTTATAGATTGTGTCTTGTCACAACTTAGTTAGCTTACGCAGTATTAGCACTGCCGAATGGATGAATTCTACTGTATTTCTCAGGTTTATATCTGAACATCGAAACGGCAAAAAATCGAATGCCGTCACATTGAACTGGTATTGAATGTTGTTACATTGAACTGGTTACATCGAACCAGCAAAACATTGAAAGGCTGTCAATGACAGCTTCCAACGGGGACATAATACAATAAGGCCGCACACCCCCCGCTACATAAATATACCAACTCCGAGATCGCGTTACAGTGTAGGAAATGGAAATCTTCCATTTCTGCACTGTAGTGCACTGAAGTGCGATCCCCAGAGTGGAATATTTAGGTGGCAGGGGGTCTGGGGGGGTGCAGGGGGTCTTGGCCCCTGCATGTAGTAATTTGTTTTTATAAACACCAATATGAGCCAAACGGTGCATAAAAATCCACAAACCAACCACAAAAATACACTGCTATGGCTGAATTATCTCACAGTCTTCTTTATTGAACAATTTCAACACACACTATAGTGTGTGTTGAAATTGTTCATTAAAGAAGACTGTGAGAGAATTCAGCTGTAGCAGTGTATTTTTGTGGTTAGTAATTTGTTTTTAACATTCACTCCACATATGAGTGAGGTATGATGTTATGCGTTTTGATGTAACCATTTCGATGTAACGGCATTCGATATTTTGCTGTTTCGATGTTCCAATATACACCCTTATTTCTCTGCCTATAGATAGAGCTATGTTATATTTCTGTTAACTGACACTGTATCTGATTAATCCTGCTATAATAGTATCTGTACTACTTAGGTGAAGGTCATATTTACTGATATTTCTTAATATTAATACTGAAACTGCTTCTATAATTGCACTGTTTCTAATATCTGCTATGTGTTTTTAAATATAGGCTGCTGTATATGTACACACTGTTAATCTATCTGCACCTGTCATATCTGCTTAACAGTCTCACTCTACTCATTCATATTTCTAACTATTCTGTCTGCCTCTCTACTACCCTTAACCAAAAGCTAGACCTGGTTTACTACTAATCTATCTTAACAGCAAGCATTCGCCAGTACTCTAAATGCTCCACTTTGTTTCCTTTTCTGTCTTTTATTTATTTTATTTTTATTTGTTTGACATTTGTTGACCAGGAAAGTCCAACTGGGATAGTGCCCTTTTTCAGCGGAGACCCGGGGAGAAAAGCTCCACAAAAGAAACAGATTAGCTTAGTTAGAATTCATAAGTTCCACCAAGAGATAAAAAATGCATAATTACAATTAACTATACAGTAGACTCCTTCTTATCCATTCATGCTGGGACTGGACAATAGGCTGGATAAACGAATGGCTGGTTAATCAGAAAAAGCATACAAAATAGCATTTATAGGTTATAAATCAGCTAGAATAACAGAATTTATGTTAGTACTGTGTGCATTTTATTAATGAATATGAAGTCTAAAACTCAAATGTCTGCCATTATTTAGCCCAGACGAGGCAGGTGTCTTGGTTGTCTTTTGCTAGGGATATGGCAGAAATCTGATGACTGGTTAAAGAGGAGTCCCATTAAAGAGAAGCTGGATAACAGGGAGTCTGCTGTAACATCCCATAGCACTATACAGTCAAGAGAAAGCACTTGGTGGTATAATAATAATATACAATGAGAATGAAAAGCTTGCAAGCATATGGACCTGAAGTACAAAAACAGGGTTTTATACTTCGCAGTCAGGTATGTTATTACGAGAAGAAGTAGGAGGTAGTTATGTTTCGACAAGGCTGGAAGGAAGAGAGATAGCATATTGTTGTGGGTAGGTTAAGGAATTTAGAGAATTTTAGTAAGTGTTTATGGCTATGATAAAGGTAAGGGTATTACTGAGTGCAATATGGAGGGTAAGATAGATACTAGTAAAGTGACAGTGTAGGGGAGATAGATTGGGAGAGAGAGAGGTGGAATTAGGTCGGGTTGTTTGTGTTAGACTTGCTGCAGTGACAGGTCCAAGTCTGAAGTAAATGTTGTTTTAATGCTCTTTTGCATTCTTGTGACTGTGATACGTTCCTGATGTGCAATGGTAGTTTGTTGCAGGCTAGAGTGGGTGTGTAGCTATAGAGATTTTGTCCTATAGATTTGTGGCATTCGTAAATTTCCACCAATTGTTGGTCAGAACATCTGAGAGTTCTGGAGGAGGTATAGTGTGCGATAAGTGGGGAGAAAGAAGGACAGGCAGAGGGTCTGTTTAAGATGGAATGAATCATAAGTAGCTGAAAGTAGAGAAGTTGTTTGGGGAACTCTAGCCAGTAGAGGAGATTGTGGGGTAGGCAATAGTTTGTCTTTGAAGTATGGTTAGCAGCAAATCTTGTGACTTTTTTATAGGTGGATTTCAGTTTGGACAGGAGAGAGGCTTGAGGGTTAGTATTTTTGAGCTGTAGTGAAGACTGGGAAGAAAGAAGGCATGGGCAAGAGAAAGTCTAGAGTCTTTAGTGAGAATTTTGCTATCTCTATAAAGTAGCCCCAGTTTTTGATGTGCTTTTCTTTTTGATGCAGTGATGGACATGGAGGTGAATTTGAGTTGGTCATCTATGATGACTCCGAGCAATTTGGTGTGAGTTTCAGCATTAATGACAATGTTGTCAAGGGATGTAATGGAGAAGGTAGGTTTCAGATGTGAGAGAGATTTAGGTAAGAAAGGGAGATGCTTGGTCTTTTTAGGATTAAGGATGAGTTGGTTATTGGAGAGCCATTGTTCTACAGAGTTGTAGATCAGAGTGCATGTGCTGTGTCTTTAAGAAGCATGCCAAAAACTGTATGTGCACATATAAGTTCCGGACACATGCAATCCCCAGTGCCATTTTGAAAGAGAGCAGGAGCATGCATGAGCACAGTTGTTAATTTGTATATAAGTTACTTTACTTAAAGTTAGCAAACTTCTATAGTGATGCATTTGTATAAAATAAAGCTGCTTGAACAGAACTCATGAAGACACTTCTATTGTGTCCAGAGTAGGAGAGTTACATGGTATCAGAAGTGGGATTGCAGAAAATAATATTTGGAGCCATGAGGTGCAGAGATGACAGTGAAGTTAAAACTAAGAGAAATGAGCATGAATAGAGCCAGAAAAGGATCAACTGTAATGAGAAGTAGCACAAACTGTTTATTTGGTAAAAAAGACAAAATAGGGCATTATAAGGGCACAAACCCCATTTTTAAAAAAGCGGAAGGCACAAAAGGTTTATTAACCAAGGAAATGTTTAAAACAAAGGTATTTGATGAAACAATTAACAGCAAAGCAAGTGTGTGTTAAGCAAAATAAGCATGTTTAAAGCAATGTGAGTGTGTTTGAGGCAAAATGGGCATGTTTAGAAGGAAACGAGCACAAGAAACGTACAATAGGCATGAAAAGGGCTTAAAGGAGCAAAACAAATATAATAAAGGCAAAAAAGGCACATTAAGCAAAAATAAAGCAAGGCAACTGCTTGTGTTTTGGCAAAGTGCGGTGTTTTGACATAACTTTGACTTCATATTCTATCAAGGGCATAGCTAAAGTTGTTTGAAGTATCTCAAAGTGTATAAAATGGCTTACAGTGTGTGCTTATTACTGTGCATGTATTTCAAAGAGGTTATTGTGTGCAAAGTGCAACTATTTTGGGAAATACAGTCAAGTATAGCTATTTCAAAATGTTTCTTATGCTGGGTGTGTCTATTCACAAAGTGGGACCATTACAGAGTTTTTCTTGCACTGTAAAGAGATGCCTAAGAACATACCACCATTTTGGGGACATTTCAATGTGTTGCCTACAGTTTATTCGCAAAGTGTAATTACTTTGAAATGTTATTGACTTTGGGGCAAGAGAAACCTAGTTCATTCACATTGTGCAGTTATTTGAAATGTTTTTTTTTTTTTAAATGATGATAAATGATTTTAGCAATACAATAAATTACAAGATTATTACAGTGCCCAAGAGACATATTTTGCAAAGTCCAATTATCCAAAGGTATTACAAGTTTGTCCATTAGCATAATTTTGAGAAGCCCAAAAGGTATAATTTCAAAAGCACAAAGGCATTGGCCAAAATTACAAATATTATCATAAGTTTCTGACATATGTGTATGCGTGCATGTTCATGCTTATTTGCAACCATTAACTGGTATGTGCTAATATGGCAGATGGATTTTGAAAGCCCCTACCTCTTGTATTTGATCAGAATATTGCAGGAATTGGAGAATATCTGAGCAAAAGTACAATATTTTTATACAAGCAGCATATGCAAATCGAGATACCCGCACAAGGGCATTCATTTTGCTAAACCTAGCTGGGTCAGAGGCCATTGAAAGAGAGCATTCATTTGTCTATGCACCAGCAGTATATGAAGGAGAAGGTGAAAACCATCATATTGCTGTACAGGCTGAGTCAAGGGAAGACCCCGAGTGCTTGAAGTGCAAGTTTAGAGAAATGTGTAACCCACAGACAAATATTACATTAGAGAGGCATTTGTTTTACATGAGAGATCAGAAACCACAGGGAACTTTTGCAGCTTATATAACTGACCTGAGAAACAAACCTAAAATGTGTCAGTTTGGTGATTTAAAAGATGAGCTGATAAAGGACAGGCTTGTGTGTGCTATTAATAATGCTGCTATGAGAAAGATTTTGCTTTGTGACTGTGATTTAACATTGAGCAAAGCCACTGAGATTTGTCAAATCCATGAGGTGACAAAAAACACACAAGTATGTCTGTGAGTGAAAAGAGCATAGTTTCAGTGGGTTCTAGAGCAAATTTAAATAGCATGCAACACATGGCAAACAGAAGCAAGCCCAAGCACGTGGCAGCTACAGGGTTTCCTGGGAGGACTTTGCTTTCCAACAAGTTCTAAGAAGGGAGCAAGCTCAGTGCAGTACAAGCATGAATCAGCAAACCCAAATCGAGTTTTATTGTTAACTTTTACAATTGTGGTGCAAGTCATGAGTCTAAAAGAGAGAAATGCTTAGCATTTGGTCAGTCTAAAAGAGAGAAATGCTTAGCATTTGGTCAGTAATGTCACAAGTGTAAAAAAATGGAACCATTTCCAAAAGTTTTGCTAATCAAGTAAACCTAACAGTTGTAAAGAATGGTCACACAAAGAAGCAAGTTGATCAAGTAGAGCAGAAGCAGTCAGCTTTCTATGTAGATGGTATATCAGTGCTTGGTGAAAGAGATGATGCATTGAATGTGTTAGGAAGAAGCAAAGTGTTTTGTACTGTCTGGAATAATGGAAAATCCACAGAGCTTAAAATGGACACTGGTTCAAAGTGTAATATTATATTAGCAGACACATTTGCTAAAGTGAGAGCTTATGAACAACTCCCAGTAGTGCAAAACTTGTTGCTTATGGAGGTGAAGAAATTCAGACCGAAGGCTCAGTGATGTTTTCAGTTATTTGGCCAAGAACTGTTACAACGTGTTATTCTATGTAGCCCAAAGACCTGTACAGTCTCTATTGGGTCTCAAAGGTAATTTGAGAATAAAAAGTGATCAAAAAATAAATAAAAATGCAACCACACTGGTGTGACCACACTTAAGAAACAGGAGAAACTTTAATAATCAAGAAAATCCACCAAGCGCTTTCACCCTGTACACTCAGGGCTTCTTCAGACTCTGAAGAAGCCCTGAGTGTGCAGGGTGAAAGCGCTTGGTGGATTTTATTTATTATTCGTTTCTTCTGTTTCTTAAGTGTGGTCGCATCAGTGTGGTGGCATTTTTATTTATTTTTTGATGGTTTTCAGTGTCTTCGCTCTTTTGGGTGAGTTTTCATATTTTTTAATAATTTGAGAATAAATCTGCTTTCTTTTGCTAAAGACATTCATCACATAAGGGTATTTCTGAGTTCTAATTCTTCTGAAGCCATTTTGACAGAGTATTATGATATTTTCAGTGATTAGTTGGACAAACTTCCAGTTATGTATTTCATGAAGTTAGACCCAGAGGTCACTCCAGTAGTCAGACCAACAAGAAGAGTTCTGATAGCTATGCAAGATAAAGTTAAGACTTTAGATGAATAAAATGGTGCAGCAAGGTGTGATTTGTCCAGTCCTAGAACCAACTGAATAGGTGTCATCTATGGTAGCAACTCACAAATAAGGCACAGATGTAATCAGGATATGCATTGACCCAAGAGATTTGAACAAAGGATTGAAGAGACCATATCATCCAATGCGCACATTCGAAGAGGTCACAGCTCTAATATCAAATGCCAGTGTTTTTTCTTTCTTGGATGCAAAGAGTTCATTTTGGCAAGTGATGCTTGATCACAAGTACTCATTTCTCACCACTTTTGGTACTCCATTTAGTAGATACAGATTCCTAAGGATGCTATTTGGAATAAATTCTGGAAGCAATGTCTTTCAGCATGCAATGAAGCAATTTTTGGGAGATTATCCTTGTGCCGTGATAGTAGATTTATTGGTTGGAAGCAATGGTGAAGCAGAGAATGACAGAAACCTAAAGAAAGTGCTAGACAGAGTACATGAAGTAAACTTGAAGGTCAATCCTCTGAAGTGCAAATTCAGACTTCCTGAAATTAAATATGTAGGTCATTTATTTATAAGTACTGGCTTGAGACCAGACCCGACCAAGCAAGCAGCTATTCTTGAGATATTTACACTAGGCAATGTACAAGCTCTACAGCATTTCCTAGGCATAGTCAACTATTTAGGCACGTTTCTACCAGACTTCAGTGAGTTGATAGTACCTTTAAGAGAGCTAATACTCAAACATATTGCATGGTCATGGTTGGAATAGCACCAGAAGGAATTTAAAGACCTTAAGCAGAAAATTGCCACCCCACCTACATTAAGATACTATGATGTGAACAAACCAATGACTCTTTTCTGTGATGATTTAAAATTTGGTCTTGGTGCAGTTATACTTCAAGAGGGCAGACCAGTAGCCTATGCAGCTAGAACATTTACGCAAACTGAAATGCAGTATGCTCAAATTGAGAAGGAGCATTTGGCAATAGTATTTGCATGTTCCAAGTTTCATGATTATATTTATGGTCTAGCTATTCATGTTGAAACTGACTACCAACCTCTAGTTGTTATTCTAAAGAAACCTATGCATTCCACTCCAATGACATTCCAAAGAATGATACTCAAATTGCAAAAGTACAACTTTAAAATGGTCAATACAAAAGGCAAATTGCTCTATCTGGATGATACCTTATCCAGATTGCTCAGAAATATGATGGAACAGCTAGAAGTAGAGAATTTTGTCTTTGACATGATGGCAGTGAATAATTTTTCTACCAATAGACTTGATGAGTTAAGAGATCATACAAAGACTGAACCAATTTTGAAAAAGCTCAATCACTACATTGATGTTGGATGGCCATCAAAGCAATCTACTCTGGAATTCATGAAGCTTGATTTTCCATGCAGGAACAGTGTAATTTCTCCTGCATGGAAAATGGCTGCCTCACAAGCACAAGCTGCCCTACACTGTTCCAGCACAGAACGCCATGTGCTCATTTGCTGGTGAAAACCATGCAAATGAGCTGGATTAGCAATCCAGCAAAGTGGATTGTCTCAGTGCTTGAACAGTGTAACTTGCAGAAATGTATTCAGTTACGAACCAAATACATTTCTGCAATCTACACAACGGAGGCATGTCAGCACTCCAGAAAGCATGTATTATTGAGGTTATGTATGCCAATGGCTAAATATATGGCTATTGGCATGCAAAACCATTTCAAAATAATAAAAATAAAACTTTTATTTCTGTTGGCCAAACTCGGCCACTGAGGGTGGGGGAAGTGCTAAGGTAGTGGGAGAGGGGAGAATATGTACAAATGGGGGGTGATTTTAACAACTTTATGCATTTTGCCATTATAGTCAGTGGCATGCAGAAAGTAAACATTGGCAGGGAACAGTGGTTGCTAAGGGGGAAGGCTCGAGCTTAGTGCAGTAACTAGGTCTGGAAGAAGTGGGTTATGTTAATGAGGGGACTTATCCTGAATCACAACTTAGTCATGAAATTTTCTTAGTGTCAGATTGCACCTAACCGTGTAGGTGCTCTAACATGATAGTGTAGGCAGGAGGAGCAAGGAACATGAAAAGGGTGTATGTCATGCTTGGTGTAAGCACATGGATGTCTGTTGACTGGTTTCAGCTTAGCTAAACATAGCTAAGCGAGGAGGTGTGTCTGAGGCTGCTTACTTTTATTGCATGAAATGAGAAGTGTGTTCATGCCCAGGAGAGTGCCATTTCTTGATGTTTACAAAGCACTCAGGCACAAAGAGGCAGGAAACAGCAAAAGGCAAAGGAAGTTGCAGAACAAGGGAAATGTTGTACAAATCAGCAATATGGGAGTCTGCAAACCACAATGGGCCAATGAAAGCACTCAATTATACAGCAGACAGGGGGCTGTAGAGCTGACAATGTGAGGACATGTAAAATAAGGGACAACAGCATACAATAAAGGAGAAATTAAGTAGAAATCACTACTATGGGATACTTGCAACTCAGAATGGGCCATGCAAATATAATACAGCTGGCAGGTGGATGCAGAGCTAAAGATGGGAGGACATGTAAAAAAATAAGGGGCAACAGTATACAATAAAGGAGAAATGAAGTAGAAATCACTACTATGGGAAACTGGCAACTCAGAATGAGCCATGCAAATATAATACAGCTGGCAGGTGGCTGCATATCTGTAAATGGGAGGAGATGCAAGTAAAATTTAATTACAAAAAGGGCAACAGCAGAATAAAGGCAATCATGCACAAAGTATCATTAGTGCCTCTAACACTCACAGTGGCCAAAGCAAAGCCCCAAGTAATATAGCTGGCAGCTGGAATGTATCATAGTCAGCCAATCATACAGGCAGCATCAGCAGCACAACAGTATAAAATATGGAAACACCTTAGAGTCTGTTTTTCCCCACAAACTCTACACCAGTGGAGTATACATGCATGGGAATTTTAACTTGGAAAATGTTGGGGGCTGCCATTGCTTTGTTCCATCAGTATGTGCTACAAGCTGATGGTGGAGAGGAGAATAATGCTGCCAACTGCCACAGACCAAGGAGAAGGGTAAGAGTGTACAGAACCAGGGTAACCTACCAGGTGCTACATGATCTGGAGATAGTAGAGAGCTAAACGGCAGGCAGAGACATCAGAAAGTAACTGAGCTGTGCCAGCCTCAACTCAGAGCTAGAACCAAGAGAGGGGAACCCATATACCAAGGTATGTGTAGCCCAAACAATTCTAGCTATAGGTACTTTTCACATACCTACTGGGTACACCATGGTACCTCACAGGCATCTACATCCAGGGTACTCCACCACTTCCTTGACATCATGCTAACACATGCCAGTGAGCACATGTAGTTCTCCAACACCTGTGAGGAGAGGACCAGACATATGTGTCTCCTCCACCGTGTAGCAAAATGCCCAGACGTACAGGGTGTCATAGACTGCATGCACATCCACATCAAAGCACCACCTGGTCAAAAGGGTAGGGTCAACATAAACTTCAAGGGGTTCCCCTCCATCACCTGACAGATTGACTACAGTTATCATGAATGTCTGTGCTGGCAGCCCTGGAAGCTTTCACAATTCCCACATGTGGCCTTTGTCACAGCTATACCAGGCATTTTCCAGTGTGGCCATCCCATATTCCCATATGGCCATCTGGTGGGGGATGCCGGCTATGCACTGGAGCTGTGGATGATGACACCCATCAGAAATGCACACACACACTCACACAAGAAGGCCACAATGAGGCACGCACACAAACCAGGATCATTATTGAGCATGTGTTTGGGGTGTTCAAGTCACGGTTCCACTGCCTTGACATATCTGGTGGAGTCTTACATGTGCACACATGTTCAAAGTATGTGCCATGCTACAGAATATGATCCTGTAGAAACAGCTGCAGCAAGAACAGCACAGGGAAGGGCCACACAGTCCACCACCATTGCCAAGGTTCCCAAAGGCATAGAGGGACTCACAGGAGGAGGACCCTGAGCCTGCTCCCATAGGTAAATGGAAGTGTGCCCAGTATGCTCACACTTTGGGAAAGAGGCAATGCACAGCACATGCACTGACACTGTAGGGAACCCTGGTACTGACATCTCTCTCTGACTTGCACACACATTAAATGGATGACACACACATCATTCAAGTGTTGGGTCATTTATTGCACTGTTGTGATTATTTTGCTACTTGTGTATCTCTGCTACCTTTAAACTAAAACAAAAAAGAAAAAAAAAATCTTGCTTTTTTCCCACTTTCTGAAATTTACGAAAGTTCAGTTATAGATCTGCTGTTCTGAACTGTTTGCAAGTTTCTTGGAGGCCAGTGCTTGCTTGGACTAAAGGGAAGTCTCTGTGTTCACCAGTGGCAGTGGTTAACACTGAACAGCCTGCCTGTCCCTGTAGGAGTGGTTACTGCTTAGAAGCTGTAGTTTTATTGGCCATTTTGGGTCAATTCTAAACTCCTTGATCTCTATCTCTTAAAACCCTGCTGCCTCATGGTTTTGGTGTATTTCCAGGCTTGTTAATTGTTGCTGAAGCACCTACCAAGGGGAGAAAATGCTGAGAGGAGAAAGGAGCCACTTTTGGGATTTTAAGTATTTTCTTCTGCTTTTTTGTTAAGAATTACTGCTTTGCCACCTACTTTTCGGCATTTTCCAGCTTGCTAAAGTTTATATCTGTATTAGAAACAGTATTTAGAACACATCTAGAGCCTGTTTACTGCATTTCCTGTGTTGCACTTAATTTAAAATTGTTTTTTCTCTTAAAACTGCATTTTACCTGACTTTGGCCTAGCACTCAAGTGTGGGGTCATTTATTGCACTGTTGTGATTATTTTGCTACTTGTGTATCTCTGCTACCTTTAAACTAAAACAAAAAAGAAAAAAAAAACAAAAAAATCTTGCTTTTTTCCCACTTTCTGAAATTTAAGAAAGTTCAGTTACAGATCTGCTGTTCTGAACTGTTTGTAAGTTTCTTGGAGGGCAGTACTTGCTTGGACTAAAGGGAAGTCTCTGTGTTCATCAGTGGCAGTGGTTAACACTGAACAGCCTACCTGTCCCTGTAGGAGTGGTTACTGCCTAGAAGCTGTAGCTTTATTGGCCATTTTGGGTCAATTCTAAACTCCTTGATCTCTATCTCTTAAAACCCTGCTGCCTTTGGCATCTTTCCAGGCTTGTTAGTTGTTGCTGAAGCACCTACCAAGGGGAGAAAATGCTGAGAGGAGAAAGGAGCCACTTTTGAGATTTTAAGTATTTTCTTATGCTTTTTTGTTAAGAATTACTGCTTTGCTGCCTACTTTCTGGCATTTTCCAGCATGCTAAAGTTTATATCTGTATTAGAAACAGTATTTAGAATACATCTAGAGCCTGTTTACTGCATTTCCTGTGTTGCACTTAATTTAAAATCATTTTTTCTCTTAAAACTGCATTTTACCTGACTTTGGCCTAGCACTCAAGTGTGGGGTCATTTATTGCACTGTTGTGATTATTTTGCTACTTGTGTATCTCTGCTACCTTTAAACTAAAACAAAAAAGAAAAAAAGAATCCTGCTTTTTTCCCACTTTCTGAAATTTAAGAAAGTTCAGTTACAGATTTGCTGTTCTAAACTGTTTATAAGTTTCTTGGAGGCCAGTGCTTGCTTGGACTAAAGGGAAGTCTCTGTGTTCACCAGTGGCAGTGGTTAACACTGAACAGCCTGCCTGTCACTGTAAGAGTGGTTACTGCCTAGAAGCTGTAGTTTTATTGGCCATTTTGGGTCAATTCTAAACTCCTTGATCTCTAACTCTTAAAACTCTGCAACCCTCTTTTAACGCAGTCTTGCGCACAGAGCAGTGTCGGGCAGTGCCGCTTAAACAAGCTTAAACTATTCCTGGCTCCACAAAGTCTACTCTTCACTTTTTCCCTTAGAACTGCTCTAAATCTCAAATTAAGCACTCTATTCTCATTCTAAAGCCCTGCACTTGCTCGTATAAGTAATCTCATAGGTAAACACAAACTAAAGCACTACATCCTCATATACTCCTTCAAAGCACTTGCTCCCTACTGGTTATTTTTGATCAGTCAATAAGTAGTTCCCTATATTATTCAGGCATGTCAAAAGGTCAGTTTCGAGTTTACTCTCCAGTCCAGCTGGTGAATCTGGGAATCTTGAGGCAATGTTACAACTGCCTTATGTATACAGACCACCTCTCCTCCTCCCAACAATCTCAAATATATGTGAGAGATGCAACTATATAGCCAAACTGGAGGCTAAGCTCTCTCAACCCAGTACTGGCACAGCCTGTCAGGAGAAGAAGGTAACCACACACACCACAAATCCAGTCTCACATAGATCTATCACATTAGCAAACCAAACACATAAACACACAAAAACATACTCGGAGGCTTTAAATAAAAATCTGCCTAAGCAGCAGAGACCTCCAAAGCAGACATCCAAGCAACACCTACCACGAAACGATATCCACATAGCACATAGCTCACAAAGTCAGTGTGCCACACAGTCACATCCCTTAAGGCTTAACAACACACATAATACACTTGTAATAGGTGACACTATTGTCAGACACACTGACGTCCCACTCACCAGGCTGAACAAGAAGGTCACTGTAAGCTGCCTGTCGGGTGCCAGGATCTGCCACATAACACAAGCACTCGGGTCACTCCAAAGCAAGTACAGGTATGACTCCGTCATTGTCCATGCTGGTGTGAATGACCTGAGACGTACCTCCCTGGACTACATGAAAAAAGACGTACAGGAGCTCATTGATCATGTAGCCCAGGCCTGTATGACCCTGACCTTGAGTAGCATCTTACCCTCACCAAGAATGATGCCACAGTATAAACACAAAATGATCAATTTTAACAATTGGCTAAAGTATTAGTGTCATTCAAAGGGGATCCAGTGTCTGATGATCTCCGAAGCTTCGTGCAGTGCCACTAGCCCGGAGGTGTGGGTAGCTTTGATAAATATGGATACTCCCCCTCCTTTTGTAGGTCGGTCTGAGTTCTGGGGCCAGAAAGCATGGTATGAAGTATAGCCTGGTAGTGCTGGGGTGCTCTAGGCATCCTTGAACCAGGTTTCTGTTATTGCACAGATATCGATATTCTCCATACTGGGATGACATGCTCGACAAGCCACGTTGCTTCGCTAGGGACGGCTTGCACCTGTCACCCCTGGGTTTTCAAATACTGGCTAAGGCTCTTGCCTCCCACATAGTGCCTTTTTTAGGAAAGGCTCAAAACAGAAACTCACCCCCATAGACAACACAACGAAAAAAAAACTAAGGGTAATGTTGCTCAATGCCAGAAGTCTAAACCTCAAGATGCATGCACTCGAGACTTTCCTCAGTATGGAGAATATCGATATCTGTGCAGTAACAGAAACCTGGTTCAAGGATGCCTAGAGCACCCCAGCACTACCAGGCTATACTTCATACCATGCTTTCCTGCCCCAAAACTCAGACCGAACTACAAAAGGAGGGGGAGTATCCATATTTATCAAAGCTACCCACACCTCCAGGCTAGTGGCACTGCACGAAGCTTCAGAGATCATCCATGTGCAACTAACAGTGGGCAAAACTGCCTTTCAGTTTGTAGCCTGCTACAGACCACCCGCCCAAACACAGGAATCTCTCTCAGCTTACCTGAGAACACTGGAGAATATGAAGGTCTCTCCAAACACTATTATATTGGGTGACTTCAACTACTCAAACATCGATTGGGAAAACTACTCAAGCCCAAACACCCTAGCCCAACAGTTCCTAGAATTTATATTCCTAGAATTTATAAACTCAAATGCTATGGAACAACTGGTCACCACTCCCACAAGAGGGGAAAACATACTGGATCAGGTCATCACCAACATGGGGTCTCTATGTTCCACACCAGAAGTATACCCCTCATTGGTAAGATCAGATCATAAACAAATCTCACTGGACATCCATATTCCATCCCCACCCCCAGCCAAAGAAACCACGGTGAAGAACTTCTCAAAAGCAAACTTCACACTTCTCAAAACTGAGGTGGAATCCTTCAAAGCCCCTGGGCCAGTGGACAATTCGGCCCAAAATAAAGAATCCTTTACAAAAGCATTCTATGGACACCTACAGGAATGCATGGAGCATGCTATCCCAAATAAAACCAAGACTCACTCATCCAAAGGCAGGAGACCTGTCTGGTGGACCCCAGCCATAAATAAGCTATACAACAGAAGGAGAAAGCTACTACATGACAGAGCAAAATCCCAAAAAGGGAAGGCGTCACTGATCAGTACTAGCAAGAAACTACAATCCCTCATAAAATCTTTTACGGACAGCTTTGAAAGAAAAATTGCACAAGACACTAAAGATAATCACAAAGCCTTCTTTAATTATGTCAGAAACCTGGGAGGCAACTGCCAGATATGCTCTGAGTTAGTGCAAAATGACAAAAAATTCACTGAACCCACAGACATTGCCAAAATCCTGGCAGAAAGGTTCAGTGCAAACTCCCCCCCCCTTCTCCCCCAAAAGAGCAAATGTCTATCCTAATGTAGCCTTCCTGAGATCACAGATGCACAGGTGAGAGCTGCCCTCTCTAAAGCTAAAAACACAACATATATGGGACCAGACGGTGTCCCGGGCTGCATCTTACACAAGCTTCAAGAAGAACTAAACCCTCATATAAAGTCACTGTTCAATCTCAGCCTTACTACAGGATATGTTCCCAAGGAATGGCATACAGCAACAGTGGTCCCACTCCACAAAGGTGGTGCCACAACAGACCCTAGAAACTATTGCCCTATAAGCCTGACTAGCCTGGTCTGCAAAGCTATTTAATGTATCATCATGGAAATCATAGACAAAGACATCGGGAACCTCAAGACACTGGATCCTACCCAATTCGGCTTCATTAAGGGCAGATCTTGCCTCTTCAGCCTGGTCGACTTCTTTGAAACAGTTACCAAAGCCATAGATGAAGGGTAAGTAGTCCACACAGCCTACCTGGACCTCGCAATGGCCTTTGACACAATACCCCACTCAGGCATCATAAATATGCTCACCAGCTTAAATATCAACCCCTATGTCAAAAGATGGGTTGCAAACTGGCTCAGGGATAGAACCCACATGGTCAGAATAGCAGGTGCCATGTCATACTCTAAACCAGTTACAAGTGGTGTCCCAAAAGGCTCAGTCCTGGGACCTATCTTGTTCAGTATATATTTCTCCGAGGTACAGGCTAACATGGGTGGACTATGGCTGACCAAGTTCACAGATGACTGCAAACTGGGTGCTAATGATCGACTCTCCGACTGACACAAGCATCCTCCAAAAGGGTCTCACAGAGACAGATAACTGGTACCAAAGCCATGGCCTAAAGCTAAATGCCAAAAAGTGCATAGTCATCCCCTTTGGAAAAAACAAAGTGCCCACAAATTACCACATAGGTGGTAATCCATTAAGTACGGAAGAAGTAATTAGCGACTTGGGGACCCAAGTAGATAGCAATCTCTCCTTTGACAATCACATTGCCAAAGTAGTTAGAAAGACCTTCAATATAGCCCACCTTATCATGAAAGGGTTCACATCTAGATCAAGGGAGGTCATTGTGCCCCTCTACTCATCACTTATCAGGCCCATAATTGAGTACAATGCCCCATTTGGCATGTACCTTACCCGACACCTTCAGCAACTGGAAAGACCTCAAAAGTATCTCACTAAGAGGATCAAGGGGCTCAAACAGATGCCCTATGCAGTTCGGCTGAAGAAACTCCAGCTCTACTCAGTTGCATACTGCCTACTCAGAGGCGATCTGTGTCTGATGTATAAAGCCATGTCCAACCCAGAATTAATGGACATGCTTCACCTCAGGAAATCTAAATATCTTAGAGCTACACGCTCCAGGGACCTGAACCTCAGCACAGAAATAAATAGGACATGCTGGAAGGACAGATTCATATTCCAGAGGCTCCCCTCACTTTGGAACAAAATCCCAATCCATGTCAGGCAGAGCCCCTCACTGCCCCTCTTCAAGAGAAATCTTGACGAATGGATGGGAGATCATAAGTTTACCCCTGGGATCTCTTCTGTGTTGCTGCTTGACAGAGGTACCGTAAACAAACCTTAAAAGGGCTACCTTCTGTGACCTACTATACAAAGGCACAGTCAACTAATCTAAAAGGGTGGCGAAAGCCAAACATACTCTGGCTAGGCTTATAAATGCCCTAGGACAGATAGCCTAGTATCAACCTATGAACCTAATCACATAACCAGTAACTTACCATGTATAGGCAGTATACTGTGTGCACCCAACATAGGCAACCCTCAAGCACCATCCACACAACTGATGCAAGCACAACGTAAGTCAGTCTTATTAACAATAAAGGAATGGAATAGTATGCTCTGCTAGCATATCTATGGTAATGCTGCAAGCATGCAAGGGAATGGGGTGTCCTACAGGGATATCAGCACACAACTGACAGCAATGTGGGACACCAGGAAATGGCTGGGCAAAACTGGCCTCCACACACTATGCTGTAGTACCCAAGGTTGCAAATCCCACTGCAGTTTATGTGTGGGGACAAGTAACTGGGTGGGGTCATAGATCACAGGCATGGATGTCAGGATGGGGGGGTCCCATAACCTTCCCTTACACCCACACAGCAATTCAGCTGTAGGAAGCCACAGAGAATATGTCTGGTAAAGGCACATAAACAGCAGCAGTGATGAATTAACCCCGTACAGACTCGTACAGTCATAGCACAGCAAGACCCGCAGTTGCAATAAGGCTATGAAGTCTGAAACTCAAATGTATGCCAGTGCAATCTGACCTGGCCTCTCTACTGATATGCCTCCACTCCCCAAGACAGGGCATTATAGTATGGCAAATGGAACCAAAATGTGAAGAAAATATCAGCACAGTCTGTACAAATGAGTACAGTTGACAGGTGTGACCCAGATCATATACCCACACAAATGCAGTAACATATATGTATCCATGAAAGTAGCAGCATAGCACGCATTGGCAGGGCTGTACCAATACACATGAAAACATGTTGCCTGTCCACAATATGCAGGGGTTAACAAGCTATGCATATGCGTGGTTAATACTGTCTGGATCTGGTCAGCATGTTCTCCTGGTGGTCTTCTTGTACTGCCCTAGGTACAGTGCAGTCTTTGACAGGGCCATGTGCAGATAAGTGCAGTGCCAACTGTTATGCATGTCAGTGACACCCACTGCTCTGCCACTGACATACCTGGAGGTCATAGTGCTATGTAGAATATGCTACACATATTAGCGACATCTTGAAGGATGTGTAGTAGAGGTGCCAAAGCTTTTGTGAATATAAGTGCTTTATGGTACTGCTGACCATGGTTATTCTCAATAATCTTGTTTTCTAATGTATGCTTTTACTAAGAGAGGACATTCCTGCACAGTTGAATGCACTTTGTACCCACACCCATAACTCCAAACCTCTGACAGCAAGATGTCTGGACAAGGGAAGAAATAAAAGTGGAACAAAGGCACAATGATAGGCATGTATTCTAAATATTACCTTTACATAATGAGAAAGTTGGTAGCATGAGGGGTTTGTAGAAGCAGAAATGGTTTGAAGGTAATGCATTCTGAGACAGTAATGTATGTATTATCATGTAACATCACACTTCAATCATATGTAACTAACTTGCCATAAAACCACATGTTTACGTAGAAAGGATGAAACCTCTAGCCAAACACCTGGACAACCTGCCTAAAAATGTACAGGTCAGAGGTATGCCCACACAAGGATATGACATCCCAGGTTGGAAAGAAACCTCACAAGTAGGAAATCCTCAGACAGTATATCATCAGGTTGCTGGACTGTTTACAAAGCTGTGTGTCATTACTACACTGCTTGTAGCCACACCTCAGAAATGGTCTTATTGGGAAGAATTTACATAGCTGCCCTCCATACCTCTCAACTGTACAGATTTTCACAGAATGTACAGATATTTGGCTCATAGTTTTGGACTGCTCCTCTTTTTTTCCTGGAAAATCACTGGGATGATCTCAGGATTGAAGTCACTAAATAATGACATACATTTGATTTTCTGACTTCAAATCATTCAGAAAATGTATATTACAACAAATCCTGTCACTCTAGCAACCATCTAAAATTATAAGAGCAATATTTCAAATATGTCCCTATTTGTACCTCCATTTTGTTAAGCTTTGCACAGATATTTGGCATTAAGAGGTGGAGAGGTATGTTACCCTCATAATATTGGTCTATGTATCATACAACTAGTATTCCTCTGGTAAAGCACTGTGATGATCTGAGGATGTCTGGCAGTAGGTAATGACACAATACATTGCAGTCACAGACTACAGATATGTCACAAAATGTCTGCTAAACAAAAAAAGAGAAAAGTGTGATTTGATTGCATAATTGTTTTTATATTGTTAGTATCTAATTGTTTAGTTTTAATTGAATAATTAATTAATGAAGGTGTGTATAAAAGGTACTTGTTTTTTTACTGTGAGATACTTCTTGAAGGCTTTTTGAAGCCGAGGCGCTAGAGAGAGAGAAGCAAGTGGAATAAACGTTTGGATATACTGGCAGTTGTTTTCTTTCCTATTGGATATAATTTCTTATTTTTATGCTTGTGTTGTTTTCATAAACAAAAAAAGTACCCTGACAAAACTGCTGTGTACTCCTGAGATGTATGGCAGTAGCACACAAAACTCTTGACTGGACTACACCTATCTCTGGAATGGAGTGCCACCCTAACTATAGAAGGTCATACTGGGCATGCTCCTACACTTAGAGAATCACAGGACATGTTGGAACCCACATCGGAATATATGACTGCATTGTGTATATCTGTCCATGCATACAGACAGCTATGTACACCTCCACTGTCCTCACACACACACATCAGACGGGAATACCCTCAGCTAGCTGTAGGTGGACCATATTTTATATATCTGCATCTGTTGTGTCAGATACACACATGCATATATATGGGCAACAGATAACAACATACATCAAGCATACACACACATAGATGGGGGAACTGAGAGATGGACAGTGATACAGAGAGACATAGGGTGACACAGACAGAGTGAGTCACACACATGAATACCTTGAATGGCATACACTGATGTCCTCTTGTGGACAGTGGCATACCAGTTGTAAACAGTTGTCCATGCTAGCATAAAAGGTGAGCCCCATTGTATAACAGTACTGAGGTTGAGTTTATAGTATCACATCATTTGCCTGTGTGTGTGTGTGTGTGTGTGTGTGTGTGTATGTCCCCAAAGGTCCAAGTATTAGGAGACTCTTCCCACTCAGTACATTTCATATTGCCCTATTACACAACATCTGCTGCTGTCATTCACCGTATAAGTACTATTGCACAATGATCACCCCTATAAGCACTGTAGTGCTTGTGATAACTGCTTAACACTATAGTACAAATAACTAGATAGGTAGAGGTTCTAATCTCAATACTGGCGTGTGTGTGTGTGTGTGTGTGTGTGTGTGTGTGTGTGTGTGTGTGTGTGTGTGTGTGTGTGTGTGTGTGTGTGTGTGTGTGTGTATGACAGTTGTGTATGTGAGAGTGAGGGTGTGTGTGTTTGTTTTTTTTGTATGTGAAACACTTTTAGGCCATTCACACCCACAACACTTCCCAGTGCCCCAGTGTATCAATCCTGCCAAAGTCATTCCCCCTTATTGTTACCTTTGGCCATCTGATAGCCCAGTAATCTCCATAGCGATGTGTGATAAGTGCATAACACTATAGTACATTTCTCATCCCAGGTCTGGCAAATGAGTGTGCATGTATGTTTGTAAGCAGAAGTATTTTGATAAGCCTCACACCCACAAGCCTACTTTATCAAGCTTGCAGATGTCATTCCCCTTAACAGCACCTTTGACCAGATGTAATGTTGGCAAGCTCTATAGTGCATGCAATAACTATGTAAAACTGTAGTATAAAGAACTAGGTAGGCAGGAGTTCTATTCTCAGATCTGGAACATGTGTGTGTGGGGTAGAAGTGTGTATGTATGTTTGTATGAAGAAGCATTTTGATAAGTTATCCACCCACTAACCTACTTTATCAGTCATGCTGTTGTCACCCCCCCCCCCCATAAGTACATAGGCATACCTCTCAACTGTACATAGTTTTGCACAATGTCCAGATGTCTGCCTCATATATTTGGCCTGTTTCTGACAAACATATGCTTATTTGGCAAAGTAGTGGCAAATCATTAATGACCGAAGTTAGAAAATAATGACAGACATTTAAGTTTCAGACTGCATACCCTTCAGACAAGTCCTGCTGATGCCAAACCTGTTATTCTGTATACTTTCTAAGGAGCAATATTTGAAAAGTATCCCTATGTTTGGGCCTTTTGACCACTTTTATGTATGGCTTTGTCCAGATGCCTTACTCTAAGAGAATGAGAGGTATATACATAGCTGTGTACTAGGCTAATGACCCTGGAGCCATTACAAGCCTAGGCCATAGATGTGCCCTGTCACTGTGCCACCCAATGTCAGTTACCAGAGCCTCGAGCAGGTAGGTACTGATCCCTGGGATGAACTTTGTCTTACCCATCCTCTCATCAAGATCGCTCCTCAACAGGGTCATCTAGGTGCTTTGCCTGACATGTATGAGAGGTCTATACTGTGGCATTTCCAGTCTCTGGGTGATGAACCTGTCCCTCCAGCATGTTGTGTTGATTGTGGTAATGAGGTCGATGCCTGCAGTGTGTAGTGCAGTGATATTGGGATGTGTTTAGATGTAGCAGTTGTAAAAGAGCTGGGTCAGACATGGCTTTTCAAGTCAAGCAGAGATCACCTCTAAGTAGGTGACAAGAGACAGAGAATAGCTGGAGTCTTTTGAGTCTGTCTGTGCAGGACAGGTGTTGAATGCCTACGGTCCACATTGTGAGGCATATCTGTGCCCTCTCCAGCTGTTGCAGGTGTCTACTGATGTACATGCCATATGGGCCATTATATATATGGAGTGGTCTAATGAGGGAAGAGTACACAGAGATGATTACCTCTTTCTTCCTGGACACAAAACCCTTGATAATGACATGTGCCACATAGAGGGATTTCCTGAACACAGTTGCAATGTGGTGGTTAAATGGCAGTTTGCTGTCAACCTGTGTCCCTGGTTCTCTCTATTTTTGATTGTTGTCAGTGTCTGCTACAATTCTGCCATCATATGCAGCTTTAGATGATTCCATGAAGGATCTCACGTTGTTGGTGAGGCTAATAAGGGTGTTCTACCACTCTTGGGCCTCCACCTTTTTCTGCAACACCATCTTCCTTCTGTTCTACACATTATTAATGGCAGGGGACCACCTGATTGGCCTCCAGTGTTTGCTGGTGCATGTCACAGTTCTGTGGGGTATGGCTAGTTCCATGCATTGATGTACTTTTATGGGCAGTGCACTTGTATATGATTTGGCAGTCATGCAGGTATTTCCCATTGGAATGGGTGCTGTGAAGTTAGGCACCTCTATTCTTATGAGTCCAAACACAGCTGTGGAGATGCTGTCTGAGGTGGTTACCTTTGCAGGGGTAGTATTTGAGATGTGGATTACCATGGTGATTACTCTATGCTTGATTTGACCAGGTAGCAATTGACTACTGTTGTCACACAATGGCCCCATATGTTGGTAATCAACACAGGTCAAGGATGCTGCTTCCTCTGCTGAGTGTCAGTATGAGCTGGTCCAGAGCATTGGACCTGATGAATGCCAGAAAATGTTGGGCCAGTGTATTGGTGCATGAGTATCTTTTCCACTTGATGGAGAGGTAGTTGAACTCCCCTAATATGTGACTGTTGAGTTGGACCTTGATAGATTCCAGGGTGTTGAGGAATGTGGTTTGAGAGTCTAGGGACATGGATTTGGACCTATAGCAGGCTATGACCTAGACTGCACAACCACCCAATGTCAATTGTACCTGACGTATGTCAGATGCATCATACTGGGATAGTACACTAGATGTGTGCATATCAGTTATCAATATGGACACACTACTTATTTTGGAGATGTGGCCCATGTTTCTGGGCTGACAGGTGTGGAATAGGTTGTAGGCTGGTTGTGCGGGGGTGCTGTCTGCTCCTGTAAAATAGGTCTCTGTTACAGCACAAATGGCAATGTTCACCATTTTAAGGAGTGTTGCGAGTGGCTGCATCTCGAGATGTAGATGTCTAGTTTTGAGCAACATGAGCCTCTGTTTGCATATATGTGTAGCTGTTACAGTGGCAATGTGAACTGTGCCACCACTGAAAAACCCTCTATAAGGGTGGAAGGCACCTAGTAATTACCTGGAAACCTAGGGGTGACAGATGCAGGCCATCTGTGTCAAGCTATATCAGTCTGTCAATCTTGTCATCCCAAGCAGACAGATGGTGGTTCCCATGACAGTGACACCAGACACATAGCCCAATTGTTGAAGTCAATCATTTGTTGTTTGTATTGTGGTTTCATTCAGGGTGACAGTAGTATACTGCTCAGGGCTACTGCCATACCTGCCTTGGCCACATAATCTGATAGCTACACTATGTCTCATTTCATACAGTCCATGAATGTGCATCTCAAGTCACCCACATCCACATGGACAAAGACAGAGTGATACTTGTAGTTGCTGTAGAGTGACCTGACTGGGTGTGTTATGTGCTGGAGTCTGTCATCTGATAGAAAGCTGACTGTTGCCTCCTCCATGTTTAAATCAATGAGTGGCACATCCGGCTGCTTCACAATTGAGTCACCTATGATGACTGTATGAGGCAAGGTGTTTAGCCTTTGGGGATTAGGTTGAGGGACACAGTGTGAATGTGAGATGTGTGTCCTGTGGTTTGTGCTGTGTTGTGGTGGTCAAGTGTGTGTCTTTCTTGGTGGTCGCCACTGTTTGGGTAAAGGTCTATTGTGTGTCACTGTGAAGGTGGGTGTGTGGTTATTGTTTGCATGTCAAAGCTGTGATACAGTGTGTTCTGGAGGGGTATGTGTTCCATGTGGTATGTTGCAGGTGTTGACTCTTCTCCTCTTGACCAGCTAGTGCAGTCTTCACTGGAGGTTACATATCTTCCAATATGGTGATATAGGGGTATCTCTCACAGGTCAGAGTGTTATGAGGTTAGAGGAGAGGGTTGTTTGTGTACAAGAGGCAGTTTCAACAGTACTTCAGAATGCCCGGGTGCACCAAGTTAATGGGCAAAAGCCCAGGGAACTGCACTGTAATCATGCTAGGAAGGGTGATTATAACTACTAAGTACTGAAGCTAATTCTGTCTGGCAACGGCGACTGCTGATGGCTTTCAGGTGTGCTAGAATACCTGATAAATAAACCTGTTGAAGTGCAAAGATATTAGGCTATTTGAAGTGCAGGAAAGAGACAACTAGCAAGGTCTAAGGGAAAGATTGAAAGCAAACTTTCTGGCACCTGTGACAGTTCACCTCAGCTATGCAGTTATCAGCACCTTTGGCCAGTTGCTAACCCAATAATCTCAGTAGCTCATGCAATAACTGCATAACACTATAGTATGAGTAACTAGACAGGTAGGAGTTCTAATCCCAATACTGGCAACTGTGCATGTGTGTGTGATAGTTGTGTGTGCAAGACTAAGGGAGATGTGTGTTTGTTTGTTTGTAGGTGAGACAGTCCTATGCCATTCCCACACACAACACTTCCCACTGCCCCACGTTATCAGTTGAGATGATGTCATTCCTTTTATCAGCAACATTAGGCAGGTGTTATCTCAGTAAGCACAGTAGTATGCATGATAAATGTGTAACACTATAGTACAAAGAACTAGTTAAACTGGGTTCTACTCTGCTATCCATCAAATGTGGGTGTAAATGTGTATGTTTGTAGACTGATGTATTTTGATGTGTCTCAAACACTGCCCTACTTTATCAGTCCTGCTGATGTCATTCCCCATATCAGTACCTTTGACCTACTGTCAGTCCAGTAAGCTCTGTAGCACATGCAATAACTCCATAACAATATAGTACAAATAATGAGTTAGGTAGGGGGTTCAACTCTCATGTCTAGCAAATGTGTGTGCTTATTTGTAGGACAAACTATTTTGATAAGTTAACACCCACTGTCCTACATTAGCAGTCCTGCTGATTTCACTCCACATATCAGCACCTTTGGTCAACTCTCAGCCCAGTAAGCCCTGTAGTGTATGTGAGAACTGAGTAACACTATCATACAAAGAACAACTTTGGCAGGGGTTCAACTCTTCTATCTGGCGAATGTGTATGTATGTTTTTAGACAGAAGTATTTTGATACATTTACCACCCACTGCCCTACATTATCAGTCCTGATGATGTCAACTCCCTTATAGGTTCAAAGCTGTGTAGTAGGCTAATGGGACAGGAGCCTTAACAAGCCTAGCCAATAGAAGGGCACTACCATTGTGCCACCCAATATTACTTCCCAGTGCCTGTATCAGGTAGACCACTGCAGTGATCCTTGGGGTGAACTGTCTATTAGCAATCCACTCATCCAAAAGCCTGTGAAACAGGGCCAGCTCGGTTTTCTGCATCACATCTGTGGGAAGTCTCTTCTGGGTCATGTGCATCTCTTGGTGAGGGACCTGACCCACCAGCATGTTGTGTTGATTGTAGTAATGAGGTAGAAATCTCTGCAGTGCATGGTGTGGAGGGAGTTGGATGTCCTCATATGTAGCATGTCTAACAGAGCTGGGTCAGGCATGACTTTGTAAGTCAAGCACAGATAGCCTATGTCTAACAGAGCTGGGTTAGGCATGACTTTGTAACTCAAGCACAGATAGCCACTAACTTGGTGGTATGACACAAAGAATAGCTGGAGTCTTCTGAGTCTGTCTGTGTAGAACATGTGTTTAATGCCTAGGAATCTCTTTGTTAGATATGTCTATGGCTCCCCAGCTGTTGCAGGTGTCTAATGAGGTACATGCCAAATGGGCCATAATACTTGATGAGTGATCTAATGAGGGAACGGTAGACAGAGATAATTACCTCTGTCTTTCTGGATGCAAAACACTTGGTAATGCAATGTGCCTCGTAGAAGAACTCCCTGACCACAGTGGCAATGTGGTGGATGAAGTGGAAGTTGCTGTCAACCTGTATCCCCACATCTCTTATAATGCCTACAATGGTCATTGGGCTCCCATCTGTGTGGCATGTACTGGGAACTATGTATTTTAACAAAGGGGATGATGATGTATTTCTTGCTGTTAAGCTTTTGGCCATGGTTTCCACATTGCTCATTGGTCTCAGTGAGGCTTCTCTGTTGGATGTCTGCATCACTTAAGGAGTTGATGATGGCTCCCACCTTGCAGTCCTCTGTGAATGTGATCAGCCAGCATTCCTCTGTGTTGGGTTGGACACCTGAGAAGTGGATGCTGGACAGGAGACTACCCAGTACTGATACCTTTGGGACTCCACTTGTAATTGTTACCCAGTCTGGCTTGGGGTTTGCCACTGACACACTGTGTTTTCTGTGAACCAATTTGCAAATGACCTACTGATATATGGTGTGATGCCTACTGTGGTTGGATTATTAATAATTCATGACTGAGGAATTGTATCAAAAGCCTTGGCCAGATTGAAGTAGGCTATATGAACCACCTTGTTGTCATCCACAGCTCTGGAGACTGATTCAAAAAAGTCGACCAGGTTGAGCAGGCATGATCTACCCTTCACAAAACCAAACATTGTGGGATCCAGAGTTTGGAGAGTCCCCATATCCTTGTTTATTTGGTCCATGATGATGCGTAATAATACAATCATAATAAATAATAATAAAAAGGCACTATAATACTATAGTAGTTACTCACCCATAATTACTGTATTGGGCAATGTGGTTAGCCTTAGGGGCTTAGGTTGAGCGGCACACTATGCAGGTGACTTATGTCTCCTGTGGCATGTGCTATGTTGTGGTAGCTGAGTGGGTGTCTGTCTTGCTGGTCTGTGTTGTTTGGTAAGTGTCCATTGAGTGCCTCTGTGAAGGTGTGTGTGTGTGTGTGTGTATGTGTGTGTGTGTGTGTGTGTGTGTGTGTGTGTGTGTGTGTGTGTGTGTGTGTGTGTGTGTGTGTGTGTGTGTGTGTGTGTGTGTGTGTGTGTGTGCGGTTTGTGAGTGTATGTTAGGGCTGTGATAGTCAGTGTTGTGGAAAACTATGTGTTTCATATGGTGTGGTGCGGGTATTGACCTTATCCTCCTGACCTGCTAGGCCAGTCATCGTTGGAGAGTGCATATTTCCAAATCTGTTCATATAGGGGTAACTACCACATGTCTGAGTGTGTGGAGTTTACAGCAGACGGTTGTCTGTGTACATGAGACAGTAGCAACAGTGCCTTAGAATGCCAAGTGCATCAGGTTAATGGTCAATAACACAGAAAAATGCACTTCAATCATGTCAGGAGGGGGTGGTCATTACTACTAACTACTGTGGCTAATTCTGTGAGGAACGGCTACTTCTGATGGCTCCCATTTTTGCTACATGTATTGATACAATAACATCTTGAAGTGCAAAGCTAGTATGCTATTTGAAGTGAAAGAGGGCAAGAACTAGCAAGATCTAGGGGGAAACTGAAGGAAGACTTTATGCCACCTGAAATAGTTTACCTCAGCTGTGCAGTTAGCAGCACCTCTGCTCAGTTGTTAGTCCAGTAAGCTTTGTGGCACATCTGATAACTGTGTAACACACTAGTAGAAATAACTGCATAAGTAAAAGTTCTAATCTCAATACCAGCCTGTGTGTGAGTGTGAGGATCTACCATTTTGATTTGTGTACCATCCTGTAATTGTCCCATCACCCTACTTTACTAGACCTGCTGATGTCATTCACCTTAAAAGTTACTTAGGAGTAGGAGAACTCATGTAAGCTGTGTGGCACATCTGATAACTGTGTAACACTGTAGTAGAAATAACTAGGTAAGCAGGATTTCTAATCTCATACTGGCACTTGTGGGTGTGTATGAGTGTGAGAACATTGTACTGTTTGGGTTATACCATTTTGATTTGTGTACCACCCTGTAATTGTCCCAACATCCTACTTTACTAGGCCTGCTGTTGTCATTCAACTTAGAAGTTATTTGGGACAACAAGAATTCATGTAAGCTTTGTGACACATCTGATAACTGTGTAACACTGTAGTAGAAATAACTAGATAGGCAAGAGATCTACTCTCAGTACTGGCAACTGTGTGTGTGAGAATCATGTACTGTCTGGGTTATACCGTTTTGATTTGTGTGTCACCCTGTAATTGTCACATCACTCTACTTTACTAGGCCTGCTGATGTCTTTCAACTTAGAAGTTACTTGGGACAAGGTAAACTCATGTAAGCTCTGTGGTGTATCTGATAACTGTGTAACACTGTAGTAAAAATAACTAAATAGGCAGAAGTACTAATCTCAGTACCGACAACTGAATGGGTGAGTGTGAGAATAATATACTGTGTGGTTTATATAATTTTGATTTATGTACCACCCTGTAAATGTCCCATCACCCTTTTCGACCAAAGGTGGTGATGTTCCCATTTTCATAAATGATGTGCACACCTACAGAATGGTAGCCCAACATAATGCATCTGAGATACTTCAGGTGCAGCTAACAGTGGGTATGACAGTGATTCAGATTGTAGCCTGCTATATGTTCCTAACCATGTCCCAAGACTCACACACCACATTCCTAAGCACCCTGGAGAATGTCAAGGACCAAACTAACACTCTCATCCTGGGCAATTTAAACTACTTCTTCATTAACTGGAAAAGCTACTCATGTACCAATACACTTGCCCAATGGTACCTGGAATTCATGAATTCAAATGCCCTGTACCAGCTTGTTCTTACCTGCATTAGAGGTAGCAATATCCTTGACCTGGTCATTAATAACATGGATGACCGTGGCTCTACACCAGTAGTCAACTCCTCCATGGTTAGCTCTGACCACAAGATTGCACAGGACACTAAGGATAATCACAAGGCTTTCTTTAGTTATGTTAGGAACCTGGGTGGGAATTCCCAGATATGCTCAGAATTAGTCCAAAATGACAAAAAATACACCAAACCCACAGACATTGCCAACATCCTAGCTGACAGGTTCAGTGCAAACTTCTCCCCCCTCCCCACCAAAAGGGCAAATATCTATCCCAGCAGAGTGCTGCCCCACTGACATCTCAGTTGCTCAGGTAAGAGCCGCCCTCTCCAAAGCAAAAAACACAGCATCAATGGGACCAGACGGTGTCCCGGGCTAAGTCCTACATACACTCCAAGAAGAGCTAAACCCAAACATAAAATTACTGTTCAATCTCAGCCTTACTACAGGATATGTACCCAAAAAGTGGCGTACAGCAACAGTGGTCCCTCTCCACAAAGGTGGTGCCTCAATGGATCCTGGAAACTATCGCCCCATAAGCCTGACTAGCTTGGTCTGCAAAGCTATGGAAAGGATCATCATGGACCTCATAAATAAACATATTGGGGACCTACAGACACTGGATCCTACCCATTTCGACTTTGTTAAGGGCAGATCCTGCCTCTTAAACCTGGTTAATTTCTTTGAAACAGTCACCAATGCCATTGATGAGGGGAAGGTGGTCCACACAGCCTACCTGGACCTCACAAAAGCCTTTGATACAATACCCCACTCGGGCATTATAGATAAGCTCACCAGCTTAAATATAAACTCCTATGTCACTAGATGGTTTGCAAACTGGCTCAAGGACAGAACCCACATGGTTAGAATTGCTGGAGCCATGTCAGACTCCAAACCAGTTACAAATGGCGTCCCACAAGGCTCAGTCCTGGGACCTCTCTTGTTCGGTATATATTTTGCAGAGGTACAGGCCAACACGGAAGGACTGTGGCTGACCAAGCTCGCAGATGACTGCAAACTGGGCACCATAATCAACTCTCCAGCCAACACAAGCATCCTCAAAAAGGGCCTCATAGAAACAGACAACTGGTGCCAGAGCCATGGCCTCAAGCTAAATGCCAAAAAGTGTATAGTCATCCCCTTTGGCAAAAACAAAGTGCACACAAATTACCACATAGGTGGTAATCCATTAAGTACAGAAGAAGTAATTAGGGACCTGGGGACCCAAGTTGATAGCAGTCTCTCATTTTACAACCACATGGCCAAATGTGGTCAGAAAACCATTTTATATAGCCCACCTAATCATGAAGGGATTCACATCTAGATCAGGGGAGGTCATCGTGCCTCTTTACTCATCCCTCATCAGGCCCATAATTGAGCTCAATGCCCCTTTTGGGATGTACCTTACCAGACACCTGCAGCAACTGGAAAGACCCCAAAAGTACCTCACCAAGAGGATCAAAGGGCTCAAACAGATGCCATATGCTGCCCAGTTAAAGAAACTCCAGCTCTGCTCAGTGGCATACCGCCTGTTCAGGGGCGATCTGTGCCTGACGTATAAAGCCATGTCCAACCCAGAATTAATGGACATGCTGTACCTCAGAAAATTCAAATCCCATCGAGCTACGCGCTCGAGAGACTTGAACCTCAGCACTGAAATAAATAGGACATGCTGGAGGGACAGATTCATAACCCAGAGGCTCCCTTCACTCTGGAATAAAATCCCAGTCCAGGTTAGGCAGAGTCCCTCATTGACTCTCTTCAAGAGGAATCTTGATGAGTGGATGGGAGATCGTAGGTTTAACCCGGGTATCACTTCTGTGTCACTGTTAGACAGATGCACAGTATACTAACCTCGAAAAAGGGCATAGCAAAATTAATTTAAAATGGGTGGCGAAAGCCAAACACCTTCTGGCTAGGTTTATAAATGCCCTAGGGCAGATGGCCTAGTATGAACCTATGAACCTATGAACCTATAAGATAATCACCTTGGAAAACCACATCCCTTCCACCCCCCTTCTGCAAAGGAGACCACCATGACAAATTTCTCCATGGCTAACTTTGGCCTACTAAAAACAGAGGTGGCTAATGTCACGGCACCCATGCAAATGGAGAACAATTGCATGTCCACCAAATCATACACGAATGCACTATACAAACACATACACAAATGCATGGATATTACCATACCCAATAGAACCAAGATGCGCTCCTCCAAAAAAGGAAGTCAATCTGGTGGTCCCCAGCCATAAACAATCTGTATAGTAGAGGCAGGAAACTGATGCAGAAAAAGGTGTAACCCCAAGACTCGAAATACCCCTTATCAGCCTCAACAAAAGGTTGAGATCCCTCATCAAATCCTCCAAAGCTAGCTATGAAAACAGAATTGCAGCAGATAGTAAAGACAACCACAATGCCTTCCATAGTAATGCAAGGAATCTCCACGGCAATACCCAGATGTGCTCTGAGCTACTGCACAATGGTACTTCCTATACCTAGCCAACAGATATTGCCAATATACTGGCTGACAGATTTAGTACCAACATCAGCCCTCTATTCCCACCCCAAAGGACCGATCACAATACCAGTAGATTGACAGGCACCCAGTATTACCACTGGACATGTTAAACCAGCACTGTCCAAGACTAAGAATACAGCTTCTATGGGACCTGACAATATCCCTGGCTGTGCACTACATAAAATACAGAGTGAACTGGCACCTCATCTGTGTGCCCTGTTCAGCCACAGCCTCACCTCAGACTTTGTCCCTACCAGATCGCACACTGCTACGGTCATCCCTCTTCACAAAAGAGGAGCAACTACAGACTCTGGGAACTATTTCCTCATTAGCCTGATGAGTCTAATATGCAAAGCTATGAAACATATCATCAAGGACTTAAAAAAAAAAAACCAAGGATATAGGTAATCTCCAAATGCTGGATTCTACACAGTTTGGTTTCATGAAAGGTAGATCATGCTTTCTCAACATGGTTGATGTCTTTGAGGCAGTCACCAGAGCTGTTGATGAAGGGAAGTTGGTTCATACAACCTACCTTGATCTGGCCAAGGCCCTTGATACCATTCCCCACTTAGGAATCATAGACAAACTCACTAAGCTAGGCATCAACCCCCATATCACTAGGTGAGATGCAAACTGACACACAGATAGAACCCACAGTTTGAATATAGCTGACTCCAACTCAGACTGTTAACCAGTCAAGAGTGGAGACCCATAGGGTTCAGTCCTGTGTTCACTTCTGTTTGGTATCTACTACTCTGAAGTCCAGGCCAACACAAAGGGACTCTGGCTGACAAAGTTCCCAGACAATTGCAGATTGGGAGCTATTATTAACTGCACAGGTGCTGCTGACATCCTACAGAAAGGCATCATTGAGAGTAAAACAACTGGTGTCAGAACCATGGCCTTAACCTCAATGCCATAAAATGTGTCATTATCCCCTTTGGAAAAAAACTGGTTCCCATGAATTGCCACATCAATTGTAGTCCACTGAACACAGAAGGTGTTATAACAGATCTGGGAACACAGGTTGACAGCAACCTGCCTTTTGACCACCACATTGCCACTGTGGTCAGAAAGTCCTTCTATGTGCCATATCTGATCACTAAGGGTTTTGCATCCAGGGAGAAAGAGGTCATTCTTCCTTTCTCCTCTTCCTTCATTAGGCCAGTCATCAAGTGCAGTGCCCCATTTGGCATGTACTTCACTAGACACCTGCAACAACTGGAGAGGCCACAAAAGTACCTCACAAAGAGGATCCTAGGCTTTAAACACTTGTCCTATATGGACAGACTAAAAAAAAAACTATTCTCTGTTTCATATTGCCTACTTAGAGGTGATCTGTGCCTGACTTACAAAGCCATGTCTGACCCAGCTCTGTTAGAAATGCTACATCTAAAAGAATCCAAATCTCTCTGCTCCACACACTTCAGAGACCTCAACCTCATTACCACAATCAACAGAACATGCTGGAGGGATAGTTTCATAACCCAGAGACTGTCCGTGCTATGGAATAGACTTCCCATACATGTCAAGCAGAGCACCTCACTGGCCCTCTTCAAGAGAAATCTTGATGTGTGGATGGGAAATAGAGAATTCATCCTGGGATCACTCCAGTGGCTCTACTCAACAGAGGCACTTTGAACTGAGGTCGGGTGGCATGATGCCATGGTAAACCTATGGGCTAGGCTTGTAAAGGCTCCACAGCCTTTAGCCTAGTACACAGCTATGAACTTATGAACCTATGACCCCTACTTTACTAGGCCTGCTGATGTCATTCACATTAGAAGTACCTTGGGACTAAATGACATCATATAAGCTCTGTGGCACATCTAAGTGCATAACACTATAGTAGAGATAACTACATAGGTAGGGGTTCTAATCTCAGTGCTGGCAACTATTTGTGAGTGTGAGAATCATGTACTGTATAGGTTATACTATTTTGATTTGTGTACCACCCTGTAAATGTCCCATCACCCTACTTTACTAGGCCTACTAATGTCATTCACCTTAGAACTACCTTGAAACAAGGGGGACTTATGCAAGCTCTGTGGTGTATCTGATAATGGCATAACACTATAGTAGACATAACTAGATAGGTAGGGGTTCTATTTTCAAAAGTGGTATGTGCGTGTGTCTGTATGTGTCTCTTTGGGCAAAGATAATATCCTGTTTAGTGATAGCATTTTGATTGGTGTACCATCAATGCCTGTTTACCACATCCCAATGGCATTAACTTATATAGCTTAGTAATGGCATCTGCTTCACATGCAGCATGTTAAACCATTGTGCAGGACATTCCAGTCCTCTGTACAGATGTCTATGGAATATCCAGATGTTTAGGTTCATAGGTTCATAGGTGTGTACTAGGCTAATGGCCCTGGAACCTTTACAAGCCTAGCCAGAAGATTACCCTGGCATTGTACTACCTGACATTATTTCCCAGTTCCTCTGTGCAGTAGAGCCACTGCAGTGATCCGCAGGTTAAATTATCTATTTACCATACATTCATCAAGATTTCTCTTGAAGAAGGCCATTGAGGTGCTCTGTTTTACATGTATGTGATGTTTAGTCCATAGCATGGGCAGTTCTCTGTCTGGCATGTTCTGTTGATTTTTGTTATGACGTTGAGGCCTCTGGAACATATGGTGTGGAGTGATTGGGATATCTTTAGATGTAGCATTTCTAACAGAGATGGGTCAGGCATGAATTTGTAATTCAAGCAGAGATCGCCTCTAACAGAAAATAGTTGGAGTGTTTTGAGTTTGTCCATATAGGACAACTGTTTAAGACCTAGGATCATCTTTTTGAGGTACATTTGCAGCCCCTCCAGTTGTTGCAGGTGTCCAGTGAAGTACATGCCAAATGGGGCATTGAACTTGATGATTGGCCTAATGCGGGGAGAGTAGAGGAAGACAATGACCCCCTACTTCCTAGATACAAAATCATTAGAAACCAGATGTGCCACATAGAAGGATCATCTGCCCACACTGGCAATGTGGTGGTCAAAAGAGAGAATGCTCTCTTATAATGCCTTCTGTGTTCAGTGGACTACCATCTGTGTGTTAATTTATGTGAGCTGGGTTTTTCCCAAAGGGGACGCTGACACATATTTGGCCATTGAGCTTCAGGCCATGCTTCTGACAGCATATGCTGGTCTCAGTGAGGCCTTTCTGCTGGATGTCAATATCACTTGGGTAGTTAATAATAGCTCCCAACATGCAATCGTCTGCAAACTTTGTCAACCAGAGTACCTTTGTGATGCCCTGGACTGCAGAGACATAGATACCAAACAAGCAAGGACCCAGAACTGAATACTGTGGGACCCCACTCGTGACTTGTGTCAGCTACTTTCACACTGTGGGTTTTATATGGGAACCAGTTTGCAGCCCACCTAGTGATATAGAGGTTGATGCCTACCTTAGTGTGTTTTCTATTATTCCAGAATGGGGAATGGTATCAAAGGCCTTGGCCAGATGAAGGTAGGCTGTATGACCACCTTGACATCATCCACAGCTATGGTGACTCACTCAAAGAAGTTGACCAGGTTGAGCAGGCATGATCTACCCTCTACAAAACCAAACTGTGTGGGATCCACAGTTTGAGATTCCCTATATCCTTGTTTATTAGGTCCATGATGATGCATTCCATGGCTTTGCATATCAGACTCATCGGGCTAATGGGGTGATAGTTTCCAGGGTCGATATTTGCTCCTCCTTTGTGGAGAGGGATGATTGTAGCAGTGCACCATTTGGTAAGGATAAAGCCTGAGATGAGGCTGTGACTGAACAGGGCACACTGGTGTGGTGCCAGGTCACTCTGTAGTTCATGTATAACACAGCCAGGGATATTGTCAGGTCCCATAGCAGATGTATTCTGGGCCTTAGACTGTGCTATTTTAATCTGTGCAGCAGTATTACTGGGTGTCTGGCAATCTACTGGTATTGTGATTGTTCCTTTAGGGGAGTGAGGTAAGGTTGGCACCGATTCTTTCAGACAATATATTGGCAATATCCATTGGGTCGGTATAGGAGGTACCATTGTGCAGTAACTCAGAACACATCTGCGTATTGGTGTGGAGATTATTAACATAACTGTTGAAGGCCTTGCGTTTGTCTTTACTATCTGCTGCAATTCTGTTGTCATAGTTACCTTCAGGGGATTTGAAGAATGATCTCAACCTTCTGTTGAGGCCTATAAGGTGGTTGTTCCAGTCTTGGGACTTCACCTTATTCCACATTAGTTCATTTGTTCTGTTGTCACGTTTGTGTATGGCAAGGGACCACCAGATTGTCTTCCTGTTTTAGAGGACAGTGTCTTGTTTCTATTGGGTATGGCAAGATCCATGGATATGTGTATGTGCTCGTACAGTGCATTGGTGTATGATCTGGTGGTCATGCAAGCATTCACCATTTGCATGGGTGCCGTGAACTTAACTACCTCTGTTTTAAGAAGCCCAAGGTTAGCTTTGGAGAAGTTTGTCATTCTGGTTACCTTTGCGGGGGTGGGTGGGAGGGATGTGGATTCCCAAGGTGATTAGTTTGTGGTAGGATCTCACCAGGGAGGATCTGACTATTGCCATAGAGCAACAGCTGACCATGTTAGTCATGACCAGGTCAAGAATGTTGCCACCTGTAATTGGGGTACAAATGAGATGGTCCAGGGTATTGCAAATAATGAATTCCAGGAAACATTGGCCAAGTGTAATGGCACATGAGTAGGTTTCCCAGTTAATAGAGAGGTAGTTGTAGTCACCCAATATGATAGTGTTAGTTTGGACCCTAATATTCTCCTGGGTGCTTATGAACAAGGAGTGTGAGTCTTGGGACATTGTCGGGGACCTATAGCAGGCTATGACCTGAATCGCTGTATTACCCAATGTTAGCTGCACCTGTAGTATCACTGATGCATTATGTTGGGCTACCAGTGTGGGGTTGTGTGCATCCTTTATGGTTATAAAAACACCACTGCCATGGGAGCTTTTGTCCAAGTTCTGGGCTGAAGGGTGTGGAATAAGGTATAGTCTGGTAGTACAGGGGTGCTTTCCACTGCTTTGAGCCAGGTCTCTGTTACAGCACTAGTTTTAATGTTTGCCATTGTAAGGAGTGCTTTGACTGAGTGCATTTTGAGAGTTACACTTCTAGCATTGAGCAGCATGATCCTCAGACTGCAGATGTTTGTAGCTGTTATGGTGGTAATTTGTGTTTGGTACACAGCCTAAACAGGGCATTATAGGGTTGGCAAGAGTCTTGGCCAGTATCTAGAAGGCCAGGGGTGACAGATACAGGCCATCTCTGGCAAAACATCAAGGTATATCAATCATGTCATCCCAGGCAGATGGACACTGGACCCCCTTGGAATGGCACCAGAAATATAGCCAATTGTTGAAATCAATCATCTTCTGCTTGTACTGTGGTATCATTCTGGGTGATGGTAGGATGCTGCTCAGGACTAGGGTCATATCTGGCTGGGCTACATAATCCAGAAGCACCTCCATGTCTCACTTCCTGTAGTCCAGGGAGGGACATCTCAGGTCATTCACACCCACGTGTATAATGACAGAGTCATATTTCTACCTGTTGTTGAGGGACCTGAGTGCATGTGTTATGTGGTGGATCCTGGCACCTGACAGGCAGCTGACTGTTAATTTCCCCTTATTCAACCTAGTGAGTGGGACATCAGTGTGGCTCACTATCAAGTCACCTATGACTACTGTGCTGTGCATTCTGTTTTGCCTTAGGGGCTTTGGTTGAGTGTCACACTTAGGGGAGTTATGTGCATTGTGGTTGGTGTTATATTGTGGTGGTCAACTGCATTTCTCCCTTGGAGGCCTCTACTGTTTGGGTAGATCTGTAATGAGAACCTCCGTGAAGGTGGGTGTGTGGTGTGTGTTATGTGCAAAAAGTGCTGGTGTGTGTTTTGATTGGCTATGTGTTCCATGTTGTGTGGTGCATCTGTTTACCTTCTCCTCTTGACCAGTTATTCTGGTCTTGGCTGGACAGCTTCCAATTTGCATATATGAATGCATCTCTTGCAAGTCTGAGTTTTGGGAGGTAAGAGTAGAGGGTTGTCAGTGTGCATGAGGCAGTTGCTACATTGCCTCAGGATGCCCAAGTTCACCAGTTTAATAGGAGACAGCACAGGGAAATGGCCTTTATACATGCCTGGAGGGGTGGGCATTAATAAAAATTACTTGAGCTGTTTCCTTGTAGAATGCTTAGTGCTGGTAGCACTTATGTGTGCTACAATAATTGCTACAACATCTGGTAAAGTGCTAGAGTAATAAACTAGTGAAAGTGCAGGAGAGGAGTGAACTAGCAGATGTAAGGGAACAACTGAAGAGCAGACTTGTTGGCACTGCTCAGAAGCTTACAAACAGGCCCTGTTACAGCAAAGCTGTATGTGGACTAGACTAGTTAAAGGAAAGGCAGGAAACAAGCGTAGACCTTTCATGTTATTCTATTATTTAGGCAAACTATATGTGGTCTGTGTACCTTAACAATGCCCATGTATGTGATATTGCTGCCTAATTGTCCACAGTGAGGGTAGGGACACACATGTCAGCATCATGCATCATGCCTGCCTGAATCATCATGCTGATACATCTGCTACACTATCATTTGTCCAGACCTGTAGGAACAATACATGACTCCACATCCTATGTGTGGTGGGTCATCTCACCATCCATGTAGGCATTCAGAATGTTACATGTTGTAAGAGGTAGTGTCTTATGTCCCATGCTTACAATCTATGTGGGCCATGTAATGTGTATGTAGTAGTGCATTACATAATGGTGGACATGTAGATTTACTAATCTGTGTATTGTCAGCTGTGTTGATGATACTGTGTGCACATCCCATGTATCAGTCGTTACTGTGTGTATGCCAGGAATATACCATTTTATCTCACTGTTCCACCTGGTGGACTCAGGGATACATACCACAGTATCATACACAGTATCATGCATTCCCTCATCAACTGCACCAAGATTGAGTATATGTTAAAGGCATGGCTGGGCCAACAGGTGTTGACAGGTGAATCTGTTGCAGTTAATGCAATGGCTACACATGTGAGGGACCTTCTGACAGCACTGCAGTAACCTGTTCTGTATGTATGAGCCTGGGGGTAGTACACAACACTCTGTTGACATGTCCAAGGGCTACCTGTCTGTGACAAGGGGTACGTATACAATGTGACACTGTCTGACAACAGTGTCCATCACACACTGTGGCATGCATACACACCTGGTACATGTACATATGAAGATGTACCTTGCCTATTACATAGTCAGTGTATTCCCAGTCTAACATACTCCATCATGAGAATGTCTGCAGGCTGTGGCGCAGACACCTGGGACAAAAATAGAATACATCATATCAGACTACATTCAGTCAGTGGTACTAACAGCAATAATGCATCATGGCTAATAAGGTACATAAACCTGTATGTGTACCCATAAGAAATGCAAGCAGACAACACCTTACATGGGATTACATACCTACACTGTACTATATTCACCGTGTGCATCTGACCCATATTTGCATGTCCCTGCATCGATGGTATGGATGACAGGTATATGGCACAGGTACAATCATGTGCTTAGGGTGTTGTGTGAGTTTGCCAGAGGCCTAGGCTGGGCCATGCAGTTGACATCATGTGTGTGTGTTTGGAGGTGGCTCCAATAGATGGGCTGTGCAAAGATGCTGTGTGCATCTGGAGGTGACCTGCCTGTGATACAGATATGTATGTGCATGTATGCACACAGTTACTCCATGTAGCAGCCCTACACAGGAGTATGTTGGACAGCTGTGGACTGTACATGGCAGTGTGTCCAGGTCACCATCTCTGGACACAGACAAAGGAACTCATCCTGCCAGGGTATCACTGGCACCACCAGGCCCAATGTTAGATGCAGTACTCCTTCCTGATAATGACAGCTGTCCACTGGATCTGTGCCTCTGACAGGACTGGGAGAGGACCATGTGGCCATGGCCTGCTCCGGAGTGATGTGGATGGCAACTCCCCTTTGGTAGTGCTGGTGTCACTGCCACTAAGAGAGTGGGAAGGTGCATGGCCCCATAAACTCTCAACTGTTATTGGTGATGACCTATATCAATGTGGCCAATGCCTATCTCCCAGTACATCATCTAGCACAGACATGCCACATTCAGGGATTGCCAAGGTCTCACTCCACAGTCTATTAATGACCTCAGTATTTTGACGTGTGGACCCAACAAGGTCATGTATGTCACCATGTGCATCAGGGTGAGATGCATCCACCACCCTGAGTATTTGTGTGTTGTGGAGTTCACTATCTGTCTGTGCATCCAAGACAGCCTGGAACATGTGTCTGATGATTCCTTCTGTGGCACTTGCAACAGTGGCCCTATGAGCAGCATTCCTCCTGCTAGCACCCGTGTCCATCTGCCTGTGTGGGACCTTGCCTGCAATCTGGCTATGGCCTGTGTCAACACGTACACCTGCCATAGTCACCACACTAGCCTGTTCAATGCCACCATCTGCCAACTGTCCATCATCTGTGGCCACTGGTGACGAAGTATGTGTGGGCATTTTCACTATGTGCAGCAATGGTGTGCACAAGAGTGAGATGCCAACTAATGGCACAGAGTCAGCCCCTGACAACCCCATCTGTAACTCAGTATTCCTATCATCATTGCCAGAGACTGCAGAGATAATGACATTGTTTTCCAAAAGGGGGATCACCCAAATCCCATCGTCACCTGTAAGAGGATGATAACATATGTACTTTATTACCTGCACTTTGATGTTGGCTGTAGACACACACACACACACACACACACACACACACACACACACACACACACACACACACACACACACACACACACACACTTACAGGCAAGGTGGCACAGATCTCTTACACAGACCACACATTACCCACATGGTGACATTCATGACACATGGCGCTCTACATCATGCATTGCAGCCAGTTTTACAACATGTAACTGACAATATAGAGCTCTGGGATATGTGAATAGTGTTAGCATGTGATGGCCATTCCCCAGAACAGACTACAGCCATGTACACATCATAAGAAATGCAAGCAGACAACACCTTACATGGGATAACATACCTACACTGTACTATATTCACCCTGTGCATCAGACCCATATTAACATGTCCCTGCATTGATGGTATGGATGTGGCACAGGTACAATCATGTGCTCAGTGTGTTGCGTGAGTTTGCCAGAGGCCAAGGCTGGGCCATGCAGTTGACATCATGTGTGTGTGCTTGGAGGTGTCTTCAATAGATGGGCTGTGCAGAGATGCTGTGTGTGTCTGGAGGTGACCTGCCTGTGATACAGATATGTATGTGTATGTATGCACACAGTTACTCCATGTAGCAGCCCTACATAGGAGTATGTTGGACAGCTGTGGAATGTACATGGCAGTGTGTCCAGGTCACCATCTCTGGACACAGACAAAGGAACTCATCCTGCCAGGGTATCAATGGCACCACCAGGCCCAATGTTAGATGCAGTACTCCTTCCTGATAATGACAGCTGTCCACTGGATCTGTGCCTCTGACAGGACTGGGAGAGGACCATGTGGCCATGGCCTGCTCCGGAGTGATGTGGATGGCAACTCCCCTTTGGTAGTGCTGGTGTCACTGCCACTAAGAGAGTGGGAAGGTGCATGGCCCCATAAACACTCAACTGTTATTGGTGATGACCTATATCCACATGGCCAATGCCCATCTCCCACCACATCCTCTAACACAGACATGCCACATTCGGGGATTGCCAAGATCTCACTCCACAATCTATTAATGACCTCAGTATTTTGATGTGCGGACCCAACAAGGTCATGTATGTTACCATGTGCATCAGGGTGAGATGCATCCACCACCCTGAGTATTTGTGTTTTGTGGAGTTCACTATGTGTCTGTGCATCCAGGACAGCCTGGAACATGTGTCTGATGACTCCTTCTGCAGCACTTGCAACAGTGGCCGTATGAGCAGCATTCCTCCTGCTACAACCCATGTCTATCTGCCTGTGTGGGACCTTGCCTGCACTCTGGCTATGGCCTGTGTCTACACGTACACCTGCCATAGTCACCACACTAGCCTGTTTAATGCCACCAGCTGCCAACTGTCCATCATCTGTGGCCACTGGTGACGAAGTATGTGTGGGCATTTTCACTATGTGCAGCAATGGTGTGCACAAGAGTGAGATGCTAACTAATGGCACAGAGTTAGCCCCTGACAACCCCACCTGTAACTCAGTATTCCTATCATCATTGCCAGAGACTGCAGAGATAATGACATTGTTTCCAAAAGGGGGATCACCCAAACCCCATCGTCATCTGTGAGAGGAGGATAACATATGTACTTTATTACCTGCACTTTGATGTTGGCTGTATACACACACACACACACACACACACACACACACACACACACACACACACACACACACACACAGAAAAACACTTACAGGCGAGGTGGCACAGATCTCTTACACAGACCACACATTACCCACATGGTGACATACATGACACATGGCGCTCAACATCATGCATTGCAGCCAGTTTTACAACATGTAAGTGACAATATAGAGCTCTGGGATATGTGAATAGTGTTAGCATGTGATGGCCATTCCCCAGAACAGACTACAGCCATGTACACATCATTGCTGTTCACCTGTATAGCACAGTGGTAAGTAATACAAAATATGCTTCACAGCTGTACATATCCTCACAGGATGTGTAGCGGTCTGGCTCATATGTTTTCTCTATTTCCCATAACCTCTTGTGTTTCTCTGTTACATATGTGGAATGATCTGAGGAGTGACATCACTGATTAATGTCATACATGTGAGTGCCAGATCTCCAAAAAAGCAGTGAATGTATGGACACACAATTCCTGTTACACCACCAGCCTGGTAACCTTACAATGGATATGATAAGTGTACACAACCCTGTTAACATGCCATGTTCTTGTAGTATTCAAAATGAGGCTACAATATTGCATTCAAATATGTCACCCACCTTTTATGTGACATATGACCTGTGCAATCCAAGCAATAAACATACACATGTGTTACGTGTAAAGTATGATGACTGCAGTATGTACAATATGTTGATTGCATACATGTGCACAATCTTATAATGATAAGTTGTTGAAGCACTTTTTAAGTGGCTTACAGCATTCACTCTTCTTGTGAAGGTGTCTATCAGCATGGCACATCCTGACTTGGCATTATTTGGCCACTCTTCCATGCAAAGGTCACCCAACTCTGTAAGATTGCAGGGGCAGCTCATGTGCACAACCCTCAATAGGTCACACTGGGGTTTTCTATCTGGTGTAAGTGTAGGCTCTGGCTGGGCCAATCCATAACCATGTTTGCGTTCAGGTGGAGCCATTCTTAGGTAGCCTTAGATGCATGCTTCAGTTCTTTGTCATATTGAAGTCTGACACCTCTTCATCCTCAATGTTCTTGCAGACACTTGATGGATTTTGGCCAGAAGTGGGTGTTATTAGGAAATGTTCTGAATTCACACCACCATGACTACAGGCCCTGTTCTGTCTGTGGAACAGCAGCCCCACAGCAGGCCACTGCCACCAGTGTGATTCACCATGGGGATGTTGGTGTTCAAGTTATGAGAGGTGTTGCTTGTGCACCACACATACCTGTTGGTATTGTGGCTGTGCGGTCGATCTCTACTCTCATTACACCATACCACATTTTCACACCTGCCTTTGGGAGACATGATGTGCTGTATTGCAATTTGTATTCACCCCTGGCTGTTTTTGGTGTGTGGAAATGCTTCCATCGTCTGGCCCTACCCCATAGGGGAGATGTATGCAGAATAAAGGAAAGTTTTCCCACAGGTAGTACAGAACACCAGTACTAGCAAGAGGTTCCTACAACTCCCTTGGTGTTGCTGGCAACCTCCCTGACCAGGTCTTGACATGGTGCTATCATAATTTTTGGAAGAACATCAGGTTATTTTCAACAGCACTGTTGTCCCATATTCAATCCACCTTTTGACAATTGTCTCCACTGTGTTCCATGGTGTATGCAATGTTGTGGTAATGTTGTACCCTACTCTTGACTGATAGCTTTCAAATATGGGATCCCTTTGCTGCTTTGTATGCTGTCTGCAAGCCATGGTTGTTGCTGTTGCAGGTGACTGAGCAAATGTCATGATTATCCCACTTGGACAGCAGACTGTTATTTGGTGTTAGTCAGAGTACCTTTACTTGACAGATGGTGTGGACCCAAGCAGAATGTATGATGTCAGTAAATCACAAGCTGCTGCAATAACTTATTATCTGAAGGGTGTGCACACATATGCATCTGGTATATTATAAGGTTTGTATACTCCATATTTGTTGGCCGACAGATTAATTGTTTGTACAGGGAATTGTTTATGTCATAGGTTACATTACAGCTTGGAAAAGATGAGGACTGACATATTGTGGTCTCAATTTGTATAGACATCACAGACACCTGGTATCTTAACAGGGGTGTGTACATTGTTTATATCAACTATATGACAGTAATGTTGCACACATGTCCCTAACATAGGCTGCTTGTCCACCCATTGTGTTGCTCTCTGTCCAGACGTCTTGCACTGACTGGCCGTGAGTTATGCTACAGGGATGATACATTCTCATCAGATAGACCCCTGTGGTGACCACTGTGAAGAAATGCAGTTGACTCCAACACAAGTGAATATGCACATAAAGCAATATGGCTATGAGTGACAGCTGTGTGCATGGTATACTGCATGGCCTTCACATGCCTTAGGTATTGGCAAACCACAACAGTACAACTGCATACTCACCAGCTGCAAGCTGTCATCCCACATGCAGACCGGAGGGACCTAGGTATTTGTGTGAGGGGAGTATGGTGAGCATACCCACATGTGGTATTGGTACAGGATGGATGCAGCATGTCTGCATATGTGCAGTATGACCTCCAATACTACACAATTTGCTGTCCTTCACCATAGATGTGCACATCTGTGCATTAGAAAACCACATCCACAACTGCAAAATGACCTGAAACATGCACATAGATACTCTACAATTACAAGTATGTCTGCTACAGTAGTCTAGTAAAATATACTGGGGCCTTATCTGCACACTCCTCATCCATTGACTGGGTGCCAACCACCTCTAGTATGTTGGGGGTCTGTACCCTGATGTTGTACTGGGATGGGTGCTCTAAGGTACCCGTGGAGCTCCTCAGTGGTGCTGCAGGCTAGGCCCACACCTATGGCTGTGTGGTCCTTGTCCACTGCAGCAGCCCTATGTATGGGGTATGAGGTCACTTTCACGATGCCAGACCTGCTCATATATACATGCATGCAGGCTGACATTGTTTACCCTGTGGACAAGGTCATCCCACAGGCCAATCCTCTCCTGCAGATGTGGCTGGCTCCAGCCAAACATTATGGCATGGTTGTGTAATATGGCTTCTATGATTACATTTGTCTGTGCCACTGAGAAAGTTGTACTTTGCTGATGTGACATTGCACCTGGGAAACATAACAAGGGAGACACATCACAAGACCTCATACATTTGGCAACTGTATGTACAGAACTTGCACATCTACATTGAATACCAGTATCCACCACTTACAACCACACCATACCCCTGTACCGTATCAATGCTGTATCTTCTTGCATTGCACTGCTGGTCCTGAGGTGTCATATTCCCCACAATGAGGGTTACTTAATTTCCTACACCTGTACTCCTCATTCATGTGTGTGTCAAGGGATGACATTGGCCATCTTCCATGCAGATGTGGTGTGGATGGCGCCAAGGCTTGGTGTGACTACTGTGTGTAATGAAGATGGGAGCACAAGCTTGAGTTCATGTGGGATGCAGACACGGTTATCAGGTACCACATATGCTTACATTTGTTGCCTTTTTTATGTACCTGCTCACTGGTGAGGAGGGGAGGGGTGTGGGTGCTGTGCATATCCAGCTATAGTGCTGCTGAGCCAAGGGGTGATGTTTGCCCTATATCTATCTGCAGCAGGTTGCCTATAGCTATGTTGTGTATGTATTTCATCTGATTGGCCACCATTACACAGTGGGCTGGCTTGTGGCCTCAGAGATTGCAGACATATGTGAAGATGGCCTTGTGATTGGCCTTGGTGGATGTGTCCAATTTGTTCTCATAGTTATCTTATAGTACTCCACCTGTAATCATATATGCTTGATCAGACAAAGGCTGACTTGATGCCAAGTTGGTGTGTGTTCCTGATT